>NC_073354.2:39990000-40231163 GCF_027580225.2 Misgurnus anguillicaudatus | reverse complement strand
GGGCGGGGCTCGTTCGAAAGGTCCCCTCGGGTAGAGCGACCGACCCCGAGGGCGACGTCCTCGGACTTAAGGCGCCCGAGCAGCGGCCGTGGGAAAATCCGGAGACGGCCCCCCGTATCTCCGCCGCGGAAAGGGCCAGATACTCGCGGGTGGGCTCGATCGAAAGGGCCCTTCCGGCGGACCAATCGACCCGAAGGTCGAAGGCCCCGGGCCCGAGGCGCCGGAGCGGCGCGGGAACGAAATTCGGATATTCGACCAGAAGTATCTCCGGTCCACGGGGTCGCACGGACTCGGGGCCGGCGTCGCCGGAAAGCCCCTGGAAAGACCTTTCGAACGAGACCGGTCACGCCTCCGGCGGACGAACGCAGCGGACGCTACGGGCGAGCAAACTCCGGACGAGCGTTTTTTTTTTTTTTTCGAACCGCCGTATCTCGGCCGCGGAAAGGGTCGGAGGGTCGAGGGCGGGCTCGTTCGAAAGGTCCCCTCGGGTAGAGCGACCGACCCCGAGGGCGACGTCCTGGGACTTAAGGCGCCCGAGCAGCGGCCGTGGGAAATTCCGGAGACGGCACCTCGTATCTCCGCTGCGGAAAGGGCCAGATACTCGCGGGTGGGCTCGTTCGAAAGGGCCCCTCCGGCGGACCGACCGACCCGAAGGTCGAAGGACCCAGGCCCGAGGCGCCGGAGCGGCGCTTTAACGAAATTCGGATATTCGACCGGAAGTATCTCCGGTCCCCCGGGCCGACCGAGGCGCACCCTCCCGGCCGCGGACCCGGCGGGTAGGGCGAACAGGTGCCATCAGGTATATAGCTAAGTCGATCGGGGTTGACCAACTGTCGGAGAGGCGAAAGCTCCAGAACCTAAGTCGATGGGGTTGACCAACTGCTGGAGAAGTGAAAGCTCCAGAGCCTAAGTCAATTGGGGTTGACCAACTGTCGGAGAGGCGAAAGCTCTAGAACCTAAGTCGATTGAGGTTGACCAACTGCTGGAAACTCGAACGCTCCAAAACCTAAGTCGATTGGGGTTGACCAACTGCTGGAAAATCTTTCGGGTTGACCAACGGTTGGAGAAATTTTGGGGTTGACCAACTGTTTGGTTCTCCAGAAGGGCCGGGAGGATGGGGCTTAGTCCGGTGGGGGAGTGCTTAAGAGTGGGATGGCAGGGACCGAACGGTGCGCCGGGTACGAGCTCCAGGGTGTCCGTCGCGGGGTCCAAAGCCGGCCTCGGGTGCACGGTGGTCGGGTTGACGGGGCGATGTTCCCGGGGTCGTATCTCGGCCGGGGAAGGGGGTACGGAGACGGGGGTGGGGTCGTTGGAAAGGGCCCCTCCTGGAGGATGAGGGACCCAAAGGGCTAAGGTCTCGGTCTTAAGGTGCCCGAGCTACGGATGTTTAAATGTGCAGCGGTGGAAGTCCGTATCTCCGGCCCCCGGGGTCGCACGGACCCGAGGCTGGTGTCCCCGGAAAGCCCCGAGAGAGACCTTTCGAACGAGACCGGCCGCGCCTCCGGCGGACGAACGCAGCGGACGCTACGGGCGCGCGAACTCCGGACGAGCGTTTTTTTTTTCGAACCGCCGTATCTCGGCCGCGGAAAGGGTCGGAGGGTCGAGGGCGGGCTCGTTCGAAAGGTCCCCTCGGGTAGAGCGACCGACCCCGAGGGCGACGTCCTCGGACTTAAGGCGCCCGAGCAGCGGTAGTGGGAAAATCCGGAGACGGCCCCCCGTATCTCCGCCGCGGAAAAGGCCAGATACTCGCGGGTGGGCTCGATCGAAAGGGCCCCTCCGGCGGACCAATCGACCCGAAGGTCAAAGGCCCCGGGCCCGAGGCGCCGGAGCGGCGCGGGAACGAAATTCGGATATTCGACCGGAAGTATCTCCGGTCCACGGGGTCGCACGGACTCGGGGCCGGCGTCGCCGGAAAGCCCCTGGAAAGACCTTTCGAACGAGACCGGCCGCGCCTCCGGCGGATGAACGCAGCGGACGCTACGGGCGCGCGAACTCCGGACCAGCGTTTTTTTTTTTCGATCCGCCGTATCTCGGCCGGGGAAAGGGTCGGAGGGTCGAGGGCGGGCTCGATCGAAAGGTCTCCTCGGGTAGAGCGACCGACCCCGAGGGCGACGTCCTCGGACTTAAGGCGACCGAGCAGCGGCCGTGGGAAAATCCGGAGACGGCCCCCCGTATCTCCGCCGCGGAAAGGGCCAGATACTCGCGGGTGTGCTCGTTCGAAAGGGCTCCTCCGGCGGACCAATCGACCCGAAGGTCGAAGGCCCCGGGCCCGAGGCGCCGGAGCGGCGCGGGAACGAAATTCGGATATTCGACCGGAAGTATCTCCGGTCCACGGGGTCGCACGGACTCGTGGCCGGCGTCGCCGGAAAGCCCCGGGAAAGACCTTTCGAACGAGACCGGCCGCGCCTCCGGCGGACGAACGCAGCGGACGCTACGGGCGCGCGAACTCCGGACCAGCGTGTTTTTTTTTCCGATCCGCCGTATCTCGGCCGCGGAAAAGGTCGGAGGGTCGAGGGCGGGCTCGTTCGAAAGGTCCCCTCGGGTAGAGCGACCGACCCCGAGGGCGACGTCCTCGGACTTAAGGCGCCCGAGCAGCGGCCGTGGGAAAATCCGGAGACGGCCCCCCGTATCTCCGCCGCGGAAAGGGCCAGATACTCGCGGGTGGGCTCGATCGAAAGGGCCCTTCAGGCGGACCAATCGACCCGAAGGTCGAAGGCCCCGGGCCCGAGGCGCCGGAGCGGCGCGGGAACGAAATTCGGATATTCGACCGGAAGTATCTCCGGTCCACGGGGTCGCACGGACTCGGGGCCGGCGTCGCCGGAAAGCCCCGGGAAAGACCTTTCGAACGAGACCGGCCGCGCCTCCGGCGGACGAACGCAGCGGACGCTACGGGCGCGCGAACTCCGGACCAGCGTTTTTTTTTTTTTTGATCCGCCGTATCTCGGCCGCGGATAGGGTCGGAGGGTCGAGGGCGGGCTCGTTCGAAAGGTCCCCTCGGGTAGAGCGACCGACCCCGAGGGCGACGTCCTGGGATTTAAGGCGCCCGAGCAGCGGCCGTGGGAAATTCCGGAGACGGCACCCCGTATCTCCGCTGCGGAAAGGGCCAGATACTCGCGGGTGGGCTCGTTCGAAAGGGCCCCTCCGGCCGACCGACCGACCCGAAGGTCGAAGGACCCGGGCCCGAGGCGCCGGAGCGGCGCTGTAACGAAATTCGGATTTTCGACCGGAAGTATCTCCGGTCCCCCGGGCCGACCGAGGCGCACCCTCCCGGCCGCGGACCCGGCGGGTAGGGCGAACAGGTGCCATCAGGTATATAGCTAAGTCGATCGGGGTTGACCAACTGTCGGAGAGGCGAAAGCTCCAGAACCTAAGTCGATGGGGTTGACCAACTGCTGGAGAAGTGAAAGCTCCAGAGCCTAAGTCAATTGGGGTTGACCAACTGTCGGAGAGGCGAAAGCTCTAGAACCTAAGTCGATTGAGGTTGACCAACTGCTGGAAACTCGAACGCTCCAAAACCTAAGTCGATTGGGGTTGACCAACTGCTGGAAAATCTTTCGGGTTGACCAACGGTTGGAGAAATTTTGGGGTTGACCAACTGTTTGGTTCTCCAGAAGGGCCGGGAGGATGGGGCTTAGTCCGGTGGGGGAGTGCTTAAGAGTGGGATGGCAGGGACCGAACGGTGCGCCGGGTACGAGCTCCAGGGTGTCCGTCGCGGGGTCCAAAGCCGGCCTCGGGTGCACGGTGGTCGGGTTGACAGGGCGATGTTCCCGGGGTCGTATCTCGGCCGGGGAAGGGGGTACGGAGACGGGGGTGGGGTCGTTGGAAAGGGCCCCTCCTGGAGGATGAGGGACCCAAAGGGCTAAGGTCTCGGTCTTAAGGTGCCCGAGCTACGGATGTTTAAATGTGCAGCGGTGGAAGTCCGTATCTCCGGCCCCCGGGGTCGCACGGACCCGAGGCTGGTGTCCCCGGAAAGCCCCGAGAGAGACCTTTCGAACGAGACCGGCCGCGCCTCCGGCGGACGAACGCAGCGGACGCTACGGGCGCGCGAACTCCGGACGAGCGTTTTTTTTTTTCGAACCGCCGTATCTCGGCCGCGGAAAGGGTCGGAGGGTCGAGGGCGGGCTCGTTCGAAAGGTCCCCTCGGGTAGAGCGACCGACCCCGAGGGCGACGTCCTCGGACTTAAGGCGCCCGAGCAGCGGTAGTGGGAAAATCCGGAGATGGCCCCCCGTATCTCCGCCGCGGAAAGGGCCAGATACTCGCGGGTGGGCTCGATCGAAAGGGCCCCTCCGGCGGACCAATCGACCCGAAGGTCGAAGGCCCCGGGCCCGAGGCGCCGGAGCGGCGCGGGAACGAAATTCGGATATTCGACCGGAAGTATCTCCGGTCCACGGGGTCGCACGGACTCGGGGCCGGCGTCGCCGGAAAGCCCCTGGAAAGACCTTTCGAACGAGACCGGCCGCGCCTCCGGCGGACGAACGCAGCGGACGCTACGGGCGCGCGAACTCCGGACCAGCGTTTTTTTTTTTTCGATCCGCCGTATCTCGGCCGCGGAAAGGGTCGGAGGGTCGAGGGCGGGCTCGTTCAAAAGGTCCCCTCGGGTAGAGCGACCGACCGCGAGGGCGACGTCCTCGGACTTAAGGCGCTCGAGCAGCGGCCGTGGGAAAATCCGGAGACGGCCCCCCGTATCTCCGCCGCGGAAAGGGCCAGATACTCGCGGGTGGGCTCGATCGAAAGGGCCCCTCCGGCGGACCAATCGACCCGAAGGTCGAAGGCCCCGGGCCCGAGGCGCCGGAGCGGCGCGGGAACGAAATTCGGATATTCGACCGGAAGTATCTCCGGTCCACGGGGTCGCACGGACTCGGGGCCGGCGTCGCCGGAAAGCCCCTGGAAAGACCTTTCGAACGAGACCGGCCGCGCCTCCGGCGGACGAACGCAGCGGACGCTACGGGCGCGCGAACTCCGGACCAGCGTTTTTTTTTTTTCGATCCGCCGTATCTCGGCCGCGGAAAGGGTCGGAGGGTCGAGGGCGGGCTCGTTCGAAAGGTCCCCTCGGGTAGAGCGACCGACCCCGAGGGCGACGTCCTCGGACTTAAGGCGCCCGAGCAGCGGCCGTGGGAAAATCCGGAGACGGCCCCCCGTATCTCCGCCGCGGAAAGGGCCAGATACTCGCGGGTGGGCTCGATCGAAAGGGCCCTTCCGGCGGACCAATCGACCCGAAGGTCGAAGGCCCCGGGCCCGAGGCGCCGGAGCGGCGCGGGAACGAAATTCGGATATTCGACCGGAAGTATCTCCGGTCCACGGGGTCGCACGGACTCGGGGCCGGCGTCGCCGGAAAGCCCCGGGAAAGACCTTTCGAACGAGACCGGCCGCGCCTCCGGCGGACGAACGCAGCGGACGCTACGGGCGCGCGAACTCCGGACCAGCGTTTTTTTTTTCCGATCCGCCGTATCTCGGCCGCGGAAAGGGTCGGAGGGTCGAGGGCGGGCTCGTTCGAAAGGTCCCCTCGGGTAGAGCGACCGACCGCGAGGGCGACGTCCTCAGACTTAAGGCGCTCGAGCAGCGGCCGTGGGAAAATCCGGAGACGGCCCCCCGTATCTCCGCCGCGGAAAGGGCCAGATACTCGCGGGTGGGCTCGATCGAAAGGGCCCCTCCGGCGGACCAATCGACCCGAAGGTCGAAGGCCCCGGGCCCGAGGCGCCGGAGCGGCGCGGGAACGAAATTCTGATATTCGACCGGAAGTATCTCCGGTCCACGGGGTCGCACGGACTCGGGGCCGGCGTCGCCGGAAAGCCCCGGGAAAGACCTTTCGAACGAGACCGGTCGCGCCTCCGGCGGACGAACGCAGCGGACGCTACGGGCGCGCGAACTCCGGACCAGCGTTTTTTTTTTTTTCGATCCGCCGTATCTCGGCCGCGGAAAGGGTCGGAGGGTCGAGGGCGGGCTCGTTCGAAAGGTCCCCTCGGGTAGAGCGACCGACCCCGAGGGCGACGTCCTGGGATTTAAGGCGCCCGAGCAGCGGCCGTGGGAAATTCCGGAGACGGCACCCCGTATCTCCGCTGCGGAAAGGGCCAGATACTCGCGGGTGGGCTCGTTCGAAAGGGCCCCTCCGGCGGACCGACCGACCCGAAGGTCGAAGGACCCGGGCCCGAGGCGCCGGTGCGGCGCTGTAACGAAATTCGGATTTTCGACCGGAAGTATCTCCGGTCCCCCGGGCCGACCGAGGCGCACCCTCCCGGCCGCGGACCCGGCGGGTAGGGCGAACAGGTGCCATCAGGTATATAGCTAAGTCGATCGGGGTTGACCAACTGTCGGAGAGGCGAAAGCTCCAGAACCTAAGTCGATGGGGTTGACCAACTGCTGGAGAAGTGAAAGCTCCAGAGCCTAAGTCAATTGGGGTTGACCAACTGTCGGAGAGGCGAAAGCTCTAGAACCTAAGTCGATTGAGGTTGACCAACTGCTGGAAACTCGAACGCTCCAAAACCTAAGTCGATTGAGGTTGACCAACTGCTGGAAACGCGAACGCTCCAAAACCTAAGTCGATTGGGGTTGACCAACTGCTGGAAAATCTTTCGGGTTGACCAACGGTTGGAGAAATTTTGGGGTTGACCAACTGTTTGGTTCTCCAGAAGGGCCGGGAGGATGGGGCTTAGTCCGGTGGGGGAGTGCTTAAGAGTGGGATGGCAGGGACCAAACGGTGCGCCGGGTACGAGCTCCAGGGTGTCCGTCGCGGGGTCCAAAGCCGGCCTCGGGTGCACGGTGGTCGGGTTGACGGGGCGATGTTCCCGGGGTCGTATCTCGGCCGCGGAAGGGGGTACGGAGACGGGGGTGGGGTCGTTGGAAAGGGCCCCTCCTGGAGGATGAGGGACCCAAAGGGCTAAGGTCTCGGTCTTAAGGCGCCCGAGCTACGGATGTTTAAATGTGCAGCGGTGGAAGTCCGTATCTCCGGCCCCCGGGGTCGCACGGACCCGAGGCTGGAGTCCCCGGAAAGCCCCGAGAGAGACCTTTCGAACGAGACCGGCCGCGCCTCCAGCGGACGAACGCAGCGGACGCTACGGGCGCGCGAACTCCGGACGAGCGTTTTTTTTTTTCGAACCGCCGTATCTCGGCCGCGGAAAGGGTCGGAGGGTCGAGGGCGGGCTCGTTCGAAAGGTCCCCTCGGGTAGAGCGACCGACCCCGAGGGCGACGTCCTCGGACTTAAGGCGCCCGAGCAGCGGTAGTGGGAAAATCCGGAGACGGCCCCCCGTATCTCCGCCGCGGAAAGGGCCAGATACTCGCGGGTGGGCTCGATCGAAAGGGCCCCTCCGGCGGACCAATCGACCCGAAGGTCGAAGGCCCCGGGCCCGAGGCGCCGGAGCGGCGCGGGAACGAAATTCGGATATTCGACCGGAAGTATCTCCGGTCCACGGGGTCGCACGGACTCGGGGCCGGCGTCGCCGGAAAGCCCCTGGAAAGACCTTTCGAACGAGACCGGCCGCGCCTCCGGCGGACGAACGCAGCGGACGCTACGGGCGCGCGAACTCCGGACCAGCGTTTTTTTTTTTCGATCCGCCGTATCTCGGCCGCGGAAAGGGTCGGAGGGTCGAGGGCGGGCTCGTTCAAAAGGTCCCCTCGGGTAGAGCGACCGACCGCGAGGGCGACGTCCTCGGACTTAAGGCGCTCGAGCAGCGGCCGTGGGAAAATCCGGAGACGTCCCCCCGTATCTCCGCCGCGGAAAGGGCCAGATACTCGCGGGTGGGCTCGATCGAAAGGGCCCCTCCGGCGGACCAATCGACCCGAAGGTCGAAGGCCCCGGGCCCGAGGCGCCGGAGCGGCGCGGGAACGAAATTCGGATATTCGACCGGAAGTATCTCCGGTCCACGGGGTCGCACGGACTCGGGGCCGGCGTCGCCGGAAAGCCCCTGGAAAGACCTTTCGAACGAGACCGGCCGCGCCTCCGGCGGACGAACGCAGCGGACGCTACGGGCGCGCGAACTCCGGACCAGCGTTTTTTTTTTTTTCGATCCGCCGTATCTCGGCCGCGGAAAGGGTCGGAGGGTCGAGGGCGGGCTCGTTCGAAAGGTCCCCTCGGGTAGAGCGACCGACCCCGAGGGCGACGTCCTCGGACTTAAGGCGCCCGAGCAGCGGCCGTGGGAAAATCCGGAGACGGCCCCCCGTATCTCCGCCGGGGAAAGGGCCAGATACTCGCGGGTGGGCTCGTTCGAAAGGGCTCCTCCGGCGGACCAATCGACCCGAAGGTCGAAGGCCCCGGGCCCGAGGCGCCGGAGCGGCGCGGGAACGAAATTCGGATATTCGACCGGAAGTATCTCCGGTCCACGGGGTCGCACGGACTCGGGGCCGGCGTCGCCGGAAAGCCCCGGGAAAGACCTTTCGAACGAGATCGTCCGCGCCTCCGGCGGACGAACGCAGCGGACGCTACGGGCGCGCGAACTCCGGACCAGCGTGTTTTTTTTTCGATCCGCCGTATCTCGGCCGCGGAAAGGGTCGGAGGGTCGAGGGCGGGCTCGTTCGAAAGGTCCCCTCGGGTAGAGCGACCGACCCCGAGGGCGACGTCCTCGGACTTAAGGCGCCCGAGCAGCGGCCGTGGGAAAATCCGGAGACGGCCCCCCGTATCTCCGCCGCGGAAAGGGCCAGATACTCGCGGGTGGGCTCGATCGAAAGGGCCCTTCCGGCGGACCAATCGACCCGAAGGTCGAAGGCCCCGGGCCCGAGGCGCCGGAGCGGCGCGGGAACGAAATTCGGATATTCGACCGGAAGTATCTCCGGTCCACGGGGTCGCACGGACTCGGGGCCGGCGTCGCCGGAAAGCCCCGGGAAAGACCTTTCGAACGAGACCGGCCGCGCCTCCGGCGGACGAACGCAGCGGACGCTACGGGCGCGCGAACTCCGGACCAGCGTTTTTTTTTTCCGATCCGCCGTATCTCGGCCGCGGAAAGGGTCGGAGGGTCGAGGGCGGGCTCGTTCGAAAGGTCCCCTCGGGTAGAGCGACCGACCGCGAGGGCGACGTCCTCAGACTTAAGGCGCTCGAGCAGCGGCCGTGGGAAAATCCGGAGACGGCCCCCCGTATCTCCGCCGCGGAAAGGGCCAGATACTCGCGGGTGGGCTCGATCGAAAGGGCCCCTCCGGCGGACCAATCGACCCGAAGGTCGAAGGCCCCGGGCCCGAGGCGTCGGAGCGGCGCGGGAACGAAATTCTGATATTCGACCGGAAGTATCTCCGGTCCACGGGGTCGCACGGACTCGGGGCCGGCGTCGCCGGAAAGCCCCGGGAAAGACCTTTCGAACGAGACCGGCCGCGCCTCCGGCGGACGAACGCAGCGGACGCTACGGGCGCGCGAACTCCGGACCAGCGTTTTTTTTTTTTTCGATCCGCCGTATCTCGGCCGCGGAAAGGGTCGGAGGGTCTAGGGCGGGCTCGTTCGAAAGGTCCCCTCGGGTAGAGCGACCGACCCCGAGGGCGACGTCCTGGGATTTAAGGCGCCCGAGCAGCGGCCGTGGGAAATTCCGGAGACGGCACCCCGTATCTCCGCTGCGGAAAGGGCCAGATACTCGCGGGTGGGCTCGTTCGAAAGGGCCCCTCCGGCGGACCGACCGACCCGAAGGTCGAAGGACCCGGGCCCGAGGCGCCGGTGCGGCGCTGTAACGAAATTCGGATTTTCGACCGGAAGTATCTCCGGTCCCCCGGGCCGACCGAGGCGCACCCTCCCGGCCGCGGACCCGGCGGGTAGGGCGAACAGATGCCATCAGGTATATAGCTAAGTCGATCGGGGTTGACCAACTGTCGGAGAGGCGAAAGCTCCAGAACCTAAGTCGATGGGGTTGACCAACTGCTGGAGAAGTGAAAGCTCCAGAGCCTAAGTCAATTGGGGTTGACCAACTGTCGGAGAGGCGAAAGCTCTAGAACCTAAGTCGATTGAGGTTGACCAACTGCTGGAAACTCGAACGCTCCAAAACCTAAGTCGATTGAGGTTGACCAACTGCTGGAAACGCGAACGCTCCAAAACCTAAGTCGATTGGGGTTGACCAACTGCTGGAAAATCTTTCGGGTTGACCAACGGTTGGAGAAATTTTGGGGTTGACCAACTGTTTGGTTCTCCAGAAGGGCCGGGAGGATGGGGCTTAGTCCGGTGGGGGAGTGCTTAAGAGTGGGATGGCAGGGACCGAACGGTGCGCCGGGTACGAGCTCCAGGGTGTCCGTCGCGGGGTCCAAAGCCGGCCTCGGGTGCACGGTGGTCGGGTTGACGGGGCGATGTTCCTGGGGTCGTATCTCGGCCGCGGAAGGGGGTACGGAGACGGGGGTGGGGTCGTTGGAAAGGGCCCCTCCTGGAGGATGAGGGACCCAAAGGGCTAAGGTCTCGGTCTTAAGGCGCCCGAGCTACGGCCGTTTAAATGTGCAGCGGTGGAAGTCCGTATCTCCGGCCCCCGGGGTCGCACGGACCCGAGGCTGGTGTCCCCGGAAAGCCCCGAGAGAGACCTTTCGAACGAGACCGGCCGCGCCTCCGGCGGACGAACGCAGCGGACGCTACGGGCGCGCGAACTCCGGACGAGCGTTTTTTTTTTCGAACCGCCATATCTCGGCCGCGGAAAGGGTCGGAGGGTCGAGGGCGGGCTCGTTCGAAAGGTCCCCTCGGGTAGAGCGACCGACCCCGAGGGCGACGTCCTCGGACTTACGGCGCCCGAGCAGCGGTAGTGGGAAAATCCGGAGACGGCCCCCCGTATCTCCGCCGCGGAAAGGGCCAGATACTCGCGGGTGGGCTCGATCGAAAGGGCCCCTCCGGCGGACCAATCGACCCGAAGGTCGAAGGCCCCGGGCCCGAGGCGCCGGAGCGGCGCGGGAACGAAATTCGGATATTCGACCGGAAGTATCTCCGGTCCACGGGGTCGCACGGACTCGGGGCCGGCGTCGCCGGAAAGCCCCGGGAAAGACCTTTCGAACGAGACCGGCCGCGCCTCCGGCGGACGAACGCAGCGGACGCTACGGGCGCGCGAACTCCGGACCAGCGTTTTTTTTTTTTCGATCCGCCGTATCTCGGCCGCGGAAAGGGTCGGAGGGTCGAGGGCGGGCTCGTTCGAAAGGTCCCCTCGGGTAGAGCGACCGACCCCGAGGGCGACGTCCTCGGACTTAAGGCGCCCGAGCAGCGGCCGTGGGAAAATCCGGAGACGGCCCCCCGTATCTCCGCCGCGGAAAGGGCCAGATACTCGCGGGTGGGCTCGATCGAAAGGGCCCTTCCGGCGGACCAATCGACCCGAAGGTCGAAGGCCCCGGGCCCGAGGCGCCGGAGCGGCGCGGGAACGAAATTCGGATATTCGACCGGAAGTATCTCCGGTCCACGGGGTCGCACGGACTCGGGGCCGGCGTCGCCGGAAAGCCCCGGGAAAGACCTTTCGAACGAGACCGGCCGCGCCTCCGGCGGACGAACGCAGCGGACGCTACGGGCGCGCGAACTCCGGACCAGCGTTTTTTTTTTTCGATCCGCCGTATCTCGGCCGCGGAAAGGGTCGGAGGGTCGAGGGCGGGCTCGTTCGAAAGGTCCCCTCGGGTAGAGCGACCGACCCCGAGGGCGACGTCCTCGGACTTAAGGCGCCCGAGCAGCGGCCGTGGGAAAATCCGGAGACGGCCCCCCGTATCTCCGCCGCGGAAAGGGCCAGATACTCGCGGGTGGGCTCGATCGAAAGGGCCCTTCCGGCGGACCAATCGACCCGAAGGTCGAAGGCCCCGGGCCCGAGGCGCCGGAGCGGCGCGGGAACGAAATTCGGATATTCGACCGGAAGTATCTCCGGTCCACGGGGTCGCACGGACTCGGGGCCGGCGTCGCCGGAAAGCCCCGGGAAAGACCTTTCGAACGAGACCGGCCGCGCCTCCGGCGGACGAACGCAGCGGACGCTACGGGCGCGCGAACTCCGGACGAGCGTTTTTTTTTTTTTCGAACCGCCGTATCTCGGCCGCGGAAAGGGGTGGGGTCGTTGGAAAGGGCCCCTCCTGGAGGATGAGGGACCCAAAGGGCTAAGGTCTCGGTCTTAAGGCGCCCGAGCTACGGCCGTTTAAATGTGCAGCGGTGGAAGTCCGTATCTCCGGCCCCCGGGGTCGCACGGACCCGAGGCTGGTGTCCCCGGAAAGCCCCGAGAGAGACCTTTCGAACGAGACCGGCCGCGCCTCCGGCGGACGAACGCAGCGGACGCTACGGGCGCGCGAACTCCGGACGAGCGTTTTTTTTTTTCGAACCGCCGTATCTCGGCCGCGGAAAGGGTCGGAGGGTCGAGGGCGGGCTCGTTCGAAAGGTCCCCTCGGGTAGAGCGACCGACCCCGAGGGCGACGTCCTCGGACTTAAGGCGCCCGAGCAGCGGTAGTGGGAAAATCCGGAGACGGCCCCCCGTATCTCCGCCGCGGAAAGGGCCAGATACTCGCGGGTGGGCTCGATCGAAAGGGCCCCTCCGGCGGACCAATCGACCCGAAGGTCGAAGGCCCCGGGCCCGAGGCGCCGGAGCGGCGCGGGAACGAAATTCGGATATTCGACCGGAAGTATCTCCGGTCCACGGGGTCGCACGGACTCGGGGCCGGCGTCGCCGGAAAGCCCCGGGAAAGACCTTTCGAACGAGACCGGCCGCGCCTCCGGCGGACGAACGCAGCGGACGCTACGGGCGCGCGAACTCCGGACCAGCGTTTTTTTTTTTTCGATCCGCCGTATCTCGGCCGCGGAAAGGGTCGGAGGGTCGAGGGCGGGCTCGTTCGAAAGGTCCCCTCGGGTAGAGCGACCGACCCCGAGGGCGACGTCCTCGGACTTAAGGCGCCCGAGCAGCGGCCGTGGGAAAATCCGGAGACGGCCCCCCGTATCTCCGCCGCGGAAAGGGCCAGATACTCGCGGGTGGGCTCGATCGAAAGGGCCCTTCCGGCGGACCAATCGACCCGAAGGTCGAAGGCCCCGGGCCCGAGGCGCCGGAGCGGCGCGGGAACGAAATTCGGATATTCGACCGGAAGTATCTCCGGTCCACGGGGTCGCACGGACTCGGGGCCGGCGTCGCCGGAAAGCCCCGGGAAAGACCTTTCGAACGAGACCGGCCGCGCCTCCGGCGGACGAACGCAGCGGACGCTACGGGCGCGCGAACTCCGGACGAGCGTTTTTTTTTTTTTCGAACCGCCGTATCTCGGCCGCGGAAAGGGGTGGGGTCGTTGGAAAGGGCCCCTCCTGGAGGATGAGGGACCCAAAGGGCTAAGGTCTCGGTCTTAAGGCGCCCGAGCTACGGCCGTTTAAATGTGCAGCGGTGGAAGTCCGTATCTCCGGCCCCCGGGGTCGCACGGACCCGAGGCTGGTGTCCCCGGAAAGCCCCGAGAGAGACCTTTCGAACGAGACCGGCCGCGCCTCCGGCGGACGAACGCAGCGGACGCTACGGGCGCGCGAACTCCGGACGAGCGTTTTTTTTTTCGAACCGCCGTATCTCGGCCGCGGAAAGGGTCGGAGGGTCGAGGGCGGGCTCGTTCGAAAGGTCCCCTCGGGTAGAGCGACCGACCCCGAGGGCGACGTCCTCGGACTTAAGGCGCCCGAGCAGCGGTAGTGGGAAAATCCGGAGACGGCCCCCCGTATCTCCGCCGCGGAAAGGGCCAGATACTCGCGGGTGGGCTCGATCGAAAGGGCCCCTCCGGCGGACCAATCAACCCGAAGGTCGAAGGCCCCGGGCCCGAGGCGCCGGAGCGGCGCGGGAACGAAATTCGGATATTCGACCGGAAGTATCTCCGGTCCACGGGGTCGCACGGACTCGTGGCTGGCGTCGCCGGAAAGCCCCTGGAAAGACCTTTCGAACGAGACCGGTCACGCCTCCGGCGGACGAACGCAGCGGACGCTACGGGCGCGCGAACTCCGGACGAGCGTTTTTTTTTTTTTCGAACCGCCGTATCTCGGCCGCGGAAAGGGGTGGGGTCGTTGGAAAGGGCCCCTCCTGGAGGATGAGGGACCCAAAGGGCTAAGGTCTCGGTCTTAAGGCGCCCGAGCTACGGCCGTTTAAATGTGCAGCGGTGGAAGTCCGTATCTCCGGCCCCCGGGGTCGCACGGACCCGAGGCTGGTGTCCCCGGAAAGCCCCGAGAGAGACCTTTCGAACGAGACCGGCCGCGCCTCCGGCGGACGAACGCAGCGGACGCTACGGGCGCGCGAACTCCGGACGAGCATTTTTTTTTTTTCGAACCGCCGTATCTCGGCCGCGGAAAGGGTCGGAGGGTCGAGGGCGGGCTCGTTCAAAAGGTCCCCTCGGGTAGAGCGACCGACCCCGAGGGCGACGTCCTCGGACTTAAGGCGCCCGAGCAGCGGCCGTGGAAAAAACCGGAGACGGCCCCCCGTATCTCCGCCGGGGAAAGGGCCAGATACTCGCGGGTGGGCTCGTTCGAAAGGGCTCCTCCGGCGGACCAATCGACCCGAAGGTCGAAGGCCCCGGGCCCGAGGCGCCGGAGCGGCGCGGGAACGAAATTCGGATATTCGACCGGAAGTATCTCCGGTCCACGGGGTCGCACGGACTCGGGGCCGGCGTCGCCGGAAAGCCCCGGGAAAGACCTTTCGAACGAGACCGGCCGCGCCTCCGGCGGACGAACGCAGCGGACGCTACGGGCGAGCAAACTCCGGACGAGCATTTTTTTTTTTTCGAACCGCCGTATCTCGGCCGCGGAAAGGGTCGGAGGGTCGAGGGCGGGCTCGTTCGAAAGGTCCCCTCGGGTAGAGCGACCGACCCCGAGGGCGACGTCCTCGGACTTAAGGCGCCCGAGCAGCGGCCGTGGAAAAAAACGGAGACGGCCCCCCGTATCTCCGCCGGGGAAAGGGCCAGATACTCGCGGGTGGGCTCGTTCGAAAGGGCTCCTCCGGCGGACCAATCGACCCGAAGGTCGAAGGCCCTGGGCCCGAGGCGCCGGAGCGGCGCGGGATCGAAATTCGGATATTCGACCGGAAGTATCTCCGGTCCACGGGGTCGCACGGACTCGGGGCCGGCGTCGCCGGAAAGCCCCGGGAAAGACCTTTCGAACGAGACCGGCCGCGCCTCCGGCGGACGAACGCAGCGGACGCTACGGGCGAGCAAACTCCGGACGAGCATTTTTTTTTTTTCGAACCGCCGTATCTCGGCCGCGGAAAGGGTCGGAGGGTCGAGGGCGGGCTCGTTCGAAAGGTCCCCTCGGGTAGAGCGACCGACCCCGAGGGCGACGTCCTGGGACTTAAGGCGCCCGAGCAGCGGCCATGGGAAATTCCGGAGACGGCACCCCGTATCTCCGCTGCGGAAAGGGCCAGATACTCGCGGGTGGGCTCGTTCGAAAGGGCCCCTCCGGCGGACCGACCGACCCGAAGGTCGAAGGACCCGGGCCCGCGGCGCCGGAGCGGCGCTGTAACGAAATTCGGATTTTCGACCGGAAGTATCTCCGGTCCCCCGGGCCGACCGAGGCGCACCCTCCCGGCCGCGGACCCGGCGGGTAGGGCGAACAGGTGCCATCAGGTATATAGCTAAGTCGATCGGGGGTTGACCAACTGTCGGAGAGGCGAAAGCTCCAGAACCTAAGTCGATGGGGTTGACCAACTGCTGGAGAAGTGAAAGCTCCAGAGCCTAAGTCAATTGGGGTTGACCAACTGTCGGAGAGGCGAAAGCTCTAGAACCTAAGTCGATTGAGGTTGACCAACTGCTGGAAACTCGAACGCTCCAAAACCTAAGTCGATTGGGGTTGACCAACTGCTGGAAAATCTTTCGGGTTGACCAACGGTTGGAGAAATTTTGGGGTTGACCAACTGTTTGGTTCTCCAGAAGGGCCGGGAGGATGGGGCTTAGTCCGGTGGGGGAGTGCTTAAGAGTGGGATGGCAGGGACCGAACGGTGCGCCGGGTACGAGCTCCAGGGTGTCCGTCGCGGGGTCCAAAGCCGGCCTCGGGTGCACGGTGGTCGGGTTGACGGGGCGATGTTCCCGGGGTCGTATCTCGGCCGGGGAAGGGGGTACGGAGACGGGGGTGGGGTCGTTGGAAAGGGCCCCTCCTGGAGGATGAGGGACCCAAAGGGCTAAGGTCTCGGTCTTAAGGCGCCCGAGCTACGGCCGTTTAAAGGTGCAGCGGTGGAAGTCCGTATCTCCGGCCCCCGGAGTCGCACGGACCCGAGGCTGGCGTCCCCAGAAAGCCCCGAGGGAGACCTTTCGAACGAGACCGGCCGCGCCTCCGGCGGACGAACGCAGCGGACGCTACGGGCGCGCGAACTCCGGACGAGCGTTTTTTTTTTTTTCGAACCGCCGTATCTCGGCCGCGGAAAGGGGTGGGGTCGTTGGAAAGGGCCCCTCCTGGAGGATGAGGGACCCAAAGGGCTAAGGTCTCGGTCTTAAGGCGCCCGAGCTACGGCCGTTTAAATGTGCAGCGGTGGAAGTCCGTATCTCCGGCCCCCGGGGTCGC
The DNA here is from genome assembly GCF_027580225.2 of Misgurnus anguillicaudatus. NCBI lineage: Eukaryota > Metazoa > Chordata > Actinopteri > Cypriniformes > Cobitidae > Misgurnus > Misgurnus anguillicaudatus. Next base: position 40,214,771 of record NC_073354.2, on the reverse strand, counting down.
ACGGACCCGAGGCTGGTGTTCCCGGAAAGCCCCGAGAGAGACCTTTCGAACGAGACCGGCCGCGCCTCCGGCGGACGAACGCAGCGGACGCTACGGGCGCGCGAACTCCGGACGAGCATTTTTTTTTTTTCGAACCGCCGTATCTCGGCCGCGGAAAGGGTCGGAGGGTCGAGGGTCGAGGGCTCGTTCGAAAGGTCCCCTCGGGTAGAGCGACCGACCCCGAGGGCGACGTCCTCGGACTTAAGGCGCCCGAGCAGCGGCCGTGGAAAAAACCGGAGACGGCCCCCCGTATCTCCGCCGGGGAAAGGGCCAGATACTCGCGGGTGGGCTCGTTCGAAAGGGCTCCTCCGGCGGACCAATCGACCCGAAGGTCGAAGGCCCCGGGCCCGAGGCGCCGGAGCGGCGCGGGAACGAAATTCGGATATTCGACCGGAAGTATCTCCGGTCCACGGGGTCGCACGGACTCGGGGCCGGCGTCGCCGGAAAGCCCCGGGAAAGACCTTTCGAACGAGACCGGCCGCGCCTCCGGCGGACGAACGCAGCGGACGCTACGGGCGAGCAAACTCCGGACGAGCATTTTTTTTTTTTTCGAACCGCCGTATCTCGGCCGCGGAAAGGGTCGGAGGGTCGAGGGCGGGCTCGTTCGAAAGGTCCCCTCGGGTAGAGCGACCGACCCCGAGGGCGACGTCCTCGGACTTAAGGCGCCCGAGCAGCGGCCGTGGGAAAATCCGGAGACGGCCCCCCGTATCTCCGCCGCGGAAAGGGCCAGATACTCGCGGGTGGGCTCGATCGAAAGGGCCCTTCCGGCGGACCAATCGACCCGAAGGTCGAAGGCCCCGGGCCCGAGGCGCCGGAGCGGCGCGGGAACGAAATTCGGATATTCGACCGGAAGTATCTCCGGTCCACGGGGTCGCACGGACTCGGGGCCGGCGTCGCCGGAAAGCCCCGGGAAAGACCTTTCGAACGAGACCGGCCGCGCCTCCGGCGGACGAACGCAGTGGACGCTACGGGCGCGCGAACTCCGGACCAGCGTTTTTTTTTTCCGATCCGCCGTATCTCGGCCGCGGAAAGGGTCGGAGGGTCGAGGGCGGGCTCGTTCGAAAGGTCCCCTCGGGTAGAGCGACCGACCGCGAGGGCGACGTCCTCAGACTTAAGGCGCTCGAGCAGCGGCCGTGGGAAAATCCGGAGACGGCCCCCCGTATCTCCGCCGCGGAAAGGGCCAGATACTCGCGGGTGGGCTCGATCGAAAGGGCCCCTCCGGCGGACCAATCGACCCGAAGGTCGAAGGCCCCGGGCCCGAGGCGCCGGAGCGGCGCGGGAACGAAATTCTGATATTCGACCGGAAGTATCTCCGGTCCACGGGGTCGCACGGACTCGGGGCCGGCGTCGCCGGAAAGCCCCGGGAAAGACCTTTCGAACGAGACCGGTCGCGCCTCCGGCGGACGAACGCAGCGGACGCTACGGGCGCGCGAACTCCGGACCAGCGTTTTTTTTTTTTCGATCCGCCGTATCTCGGCCGCGGAAAGGGTCGGAGGGTCGAGGGCGGGCTCGTTCGAAAGGTCCCCTCGGGTAGAGCGACCGACCCCGAGGGCGACGTCCTGGGATTTAAGGCGCCCGAGCAGCGGCCGTGGGAAATTCCGGAGACGGCACCCCGTATCTCCGCTGCGGAAAGGGCCAGATACTCGCGGGTGGGCTCGTTCGAAAGGGCCCCTCCGGCGGACCGACCGACCCGAAGGTCGAAGGACCCGGGCCCGAGGCGCCGGTGCGGCGCTGTAACGAAATTCGGATTTTCGACCGGAAGTATCTCCGGTCCCCCGGGCCGACCGCGGCGCACCCTCCCGGCCGCGGACCCGGCGGGTAGGGCGAACAGGTGCCATCAGGTATATAGCTAAGTCGATCGGGGTTGACCAACTGTCGGAGAGGCGAAAGCTCCAGAACCTAAGTCGATGGGGTTGACCAACTGCTGGAGAAGTGAAAGCTCCAGAGCCTAAGTCAATTGGGGTTGACCAACTGTCGGAGAGGCGAAAGCTCTAGAACCTAAGTCGATTGAGGTTGACCAACTGCTGGAAACTCGAACGCTCCAAAACCTAAGTCGATTGAGGTTGACCAACTGCTGGAAACGCGAACGCTCCAAAACCTAAGTCGATTGGGGTTGACCAACTGCTGGAAAATCTTTCGGGTTGACCAACGGTTGGAGAAATTTTGGGGTTGACCAACTGTTTGGTTCTCCAGAAGGGCCGGGAGGATGGGGCTTAGTCCGGTGGGGGAGTGCTTAAGAGTGGGATGGCAGGGACCGAACGGTGCGCCGGGTACGAGCTCCAGGGTGTCCGTCGCGGGGTCCAAAGCCGGCCTCGGGTGCACGGTGGTCGGGTTGACGGGGCGATGTTCCCGGGGTCGTATCTCGGCCGCGGAAGGGGGTACGGAGACGGGGGTGGGGTCGTTGGAAAGGGCCCCTCCTGGAGGATGAGGGACCCAAAGGGCTAAGGTCTCGGTCTTAAGGCGCCCGAGCTACGGATGTTTAAATGTGCAGCGGTGGAAGTCCGTATCTCCGGCCCCCGGGGTCGCACGGACCCGAGGCTGGAGTCCCCGGAAAGCCCCGAGAGAGACCTTTCGAACGAGACCGGCCGCGCCTCCAGCGGACGAACGCAGCGGACGCTACGGGCGCGCGAACTCCGGACGAGCGTTTTTTTTTTCGAACCGCCGTATCTCGGCCGCGGAAAGGGTCGGAGGGTCGAGGGCGGGCTCGTTCGAAAGGTCCCCTCGGGTAGAGCGACCGACCCCGAGGGCGACGTCCTCGGACTTAAGGCGCCCGAGCAGCGGTAGTGGGAAAATCCGGAGACGGCCCCCCGTATCTCCGCCGCGGAAAGGGCCAGATACTCGCGGGTGGGCTCGATCGAAAGGGCCCCTCCGGCGGACCAATCGACCCGAAGGTCGAAGGCCCCGGGCCCGAGGCGCCGGAGCGGCGCGGGAACGAAATTCGGATATTCGACCGGAAGTATCTCCGGTCCACGGGGTCGCACGGACTCGGGGCCGGCGTCGCCGGAAAGCCCCTGGAAAGACCTTTCGAACGAGACCGGCCGCGCCTCCGGCGGACGAACGCAGCGGACGCTACGGGCGCGCGAACTCCGGACCAGCGTTTTTTTTTTTCGATCCGCCGTATCTCGGCCGCGGAAAGGGTCGGAGGGTCGAGGGCGGGCTCGTTCAAAAGGTCCCCTCGGGTAGAGCGACCGACCGCGAGGGCGACGTCCTCGGACTTAAGGCGCTCGAGCAGCGGCCGTGGGAAAATCCGGAGACGTCCCCCCGTATCTCCGCCGCGGAAAGGGCCAGATACTCGCGGGTGGGCTCGATCGAAAGGGCCCCTCCGGCGGACCAATCGACCCGAAGGTCGAAGGCCCCGGGCCCGAGGCGCCGGAGCGGCGCGGGAACGAAATTCGGATATTCGACCGGAAGTATCTCCGGTCCACGGGGTCGCACGGACTCGGGGCCGGCGTCGCCGGAAAGCCCCTGGAAAGACCTTTCGAACGAGACCGGCCGCGCCTCCGGCGGACGAACGCAGCGGACGCTACGGGCGCGCGAACTCCGGACCAGCGTTTTTTTTTTTCGATCCGCCGTATCTCGGCCGCGGAAAGGGTCGGAGGGTCGAGGGCGGGCTCGTTCGAAAGGTCCCCTCGGGTAGAGCGACCGACCCCGAGGGCGACGTCCTCGGACTTAAGGCGCCCGAGCAGCGGTAGTGGGAAAATCCGGAGACGGCCCCCCGTATCTCCGCCGCGGAAAGGGCCAGATACTCGCGGGTGGGCTCGATCGAAAGGGCCCCTCCGGCGGACCAATCGACCCGAAGGTCGAAGGCCCCGGGCCCGAGGCGCCGGAGCGGCGCGGGAACGAAATTCGGATATTCGACCGGAAGTATCTCCGGTCCACGGGGTCGCACGGACTCGGGGCCGGCGTCGCCGGAAAGCCCCGGGAAAGACCTTTCGAACGAGACCGGCCGCGCCTCCGGCGGACGAACGCAGCGGACGCTACGGGCGCGCGAACTCCGGACCAGCGTTTTTTTTTTTTCGATCCGCCGTATCTCGGCCGCGGAAAGGGTCGGAGGGTCGAGGGCGGGCTCGTTCGAAAGGTCCCCTCGGGTAGAGCGACCGACCCCGAGGGCGACGTCCTCGGACTTAAGGCGCCCGAGCAGCGGCCGTGGGAAAATCCGGAGACGGCCCCCCGTATCTCCGCCGCGGAAAGGGCCAGATACTCGCGGGTGGGCTCGATCGAAAGGGCCCTTCCGGCGGACCAATCGACCCGAAGGTCGAAGGCCCCGGGCCCGAGGCGCCGGAGCGGCGCGGGAACGAAATTCGGATATTCGACCGGAAGTATCTCCGGTCCACGGGGTCGCACGGACTCGGGGCCGGCGTCGCCGGAAAGCCCCGGGAAAGACCTTTCGAACGAGACCGGCCGCGCCTCCGGCGGACGAACGCAGCGGACGCTACGGGCGCGCGAACTCCGGACGAGCGTTTTTTTTTTTTCGAACCGCCGTATCTCGGCCGCGGAAAGGGGTGGGGTCGTTGGAAAGGGCCCCTCCTGGAGGATGAGGGACCCAAAGGGCTAAGGTCTCGGTCTTAAGGCGCCCGAGCTACGGCCGTTTAAATGTGCAGCGGTGGAAGTCCGTATCTCCGGCCCCCGGGGTCGCACGGACCCGAGGCTGGTGTCCCCGGAAAGCCCCGAGAGAGACCTTTCGAACGAGACCGGCCGCGCCTCCGGCGAACGAACGCAGCGGACGCTACGGGCGCGCGAACTCCGGACGAGCGTTTTTTTTTTTCGAACCGCCGTATCTCGGCCGCGGAAAGGGTCGGAGGGTCGAGGGCGGGCTCGTTCGAAAGGTCCCCTCGGGTAGAGCGACCGACCCCGAGGGCGACGTCCTCGGACTTAAGGCGCCCGAGCAGCGGTAGTGGGAAAATCCGGAGACGGCCCCCCGTATCTCCGCCGCGGAAAGGGCCAGATACTCGCGGGTGGGCTCGATCGAAAGGGCCCCTCCGGCGGACCAATCGACCCGAAGGTCGAAGGCCCCGGGCCCGAGGCGCCGGAGCGGCGCGGGAACGAAATTCGGATATTCGACCGGAAGTATCTCCGGTCCACGGGGTCGCACGGACTCGTGGCTGGCGTCGCCGGAAAGCCCCTGGAAAGACCTTTCGAACGAGACCGGTCACGCCTCCGGCGGACGAACGCAGCGGACGCTACGGGCGCGCGAACTCCGGACGAGCGTTTTTTTTTTTTTCGAACCGCCGTATCTCGGCCGCGGAAAGGGGTGGGGTCGTTGGAAAGGGCCCCTCCTGGAGGATGAGGGACCCAAAGGGCTAAGGTCTCGGTCTTAAGGCGCCCGAGCTACGGCCGTTTAAATGTGCAGCGGTGGAAGTCCGTATCTCCGGCCCCCGGGGTCGCACGGACCCGAGGCTGGTGTCCCCGGAAAGCCCCGAGAGAGACCTTTCGAACGAGACCGGCCGCGCCTCCGGCGGACGAACGCAGCGGACGCTACGGGCGCGCGAACTCCGGACGAGCATTTTTTTTTTTTTCGAACCGCCGTATCTCGGCCGCGGAAAGGGTCGGAGGGTCGAGGGCGGGCTCGTTCAAAAGGTCCCCTCGGGTAGAGCGACCGACCCCGAGGGCGACGTCCTCGGACTTAAGGCGCCCGAGCAGCGGCCGTGGAAAAAACCAGAGACGGCCCCCCGTATCTCCGCCGGGGAAAGGGCCAGATACTCGCGGGTGGGCTCGTTCGAAAGGGCTCCTCCGGCGGACCAATCGACCCGAAGGTCGAAGGCCCCGGGCCCGAGGCGCCGGAGCGGCGCGGGAACGAAATTCGGATATTCGACCGGAAGTATCTCCGGTCCACGGGGTCGCACGGACTCGGGGCCGGCGTCGCCGGAAAGCCCCGGGAAAGACCTTTCGAACGAGACCGGCCGCGCCTCCGGCGGACGAACGCAGCGGACGCTACGGGCGAGCAAACTCCGGACGAGCATTTTTTTTTTTTTCGAACCGCCGTATCTCGGCCGCGGAAAGGGTCGGAGGGTCGAGGGCGGGCTCGTTCGAAAGGTCCCCTCGGGTAGAGCGACCGACCCCGAGGGCGACGTCCTCGGACTTAAGGCGCCCGAGCAGCGGCCGTGGAAAAAAACGGAGACGGCCCCCCGTATCTCCGCCGGGGAAAGGGCCAGATACTCGCGGGTGGGCTCGTTCGAAAGGGCTCCTCCGGCGGACCAATCGACCCGAAGGTCGAAGGCCCCGGGCCCGAGGCGCCGGAGCGGCGCGGGATCGAAATTCGGATATTCGACCGGAAGTATCTCCGGTCCACGGGGTCGCACGGACTCGGGGCCGGCGTCGCCGGAAAGCCCCGGGAAAGACCTTTCGAACGAGACCGGCCGCGCCTCCGGCGGACGAACGCAGCGGACGCTACGGGCGAGCAAACTCCGGACGAGCATTTTTTTTTTTTTCGAACCGCCGTATCTCGGCCGCGGAAAGGGTCGGAGGGTCGAGGGCGGGCTCGTTCGAAAGGTCCCCTCGGGTAGAGCGACCGACCCCGAGGGCGACGTCCTGGGACTTAAGGCGCCCGAGCAGCGGCCATGGGAAATTCCGGAGACGGCACCCCGTATCTCCGCTGCGGAAAGGGCCAGATACTCGAGGGTGGGCTCGTTCGAAAGGGCCCCTCCGGCGGACCGACCGACCCGAAGGTCGAAGGACCCGGGCCCGCGGCGCCGGAGCGGCGCTGTAACGAAATTCGGATTTTCGACCGGAAGTATCTCCGGTCCCCCGGGCCGACCGAGGCGCACCCTCCCGGCCGCGGACCCGGCGGGTAGGGCGAACAGGTGCCATCAGGTATATAGCTAAGTCGATCGGGGGTTGACCAACTGTCGGAGAGGCGAAAGCTCCAGAACCTAAGTCAATGGGGTTGACCAACTGCTGGAGAAGTGAAAGCTCCAGAGCCTAAGTCAATTGGGGTTGACCAACTGTCGGAGAGGCGAAAGCTCTAGAACCTAAGTCGATTGAGGTTGACCAACTGCTGGAAACTCGAACGCTCCAAAACCTAAGTCGATTGGGGTTGACCAACTGCTGGAAAATCTTTCGGGTTGACCAACGGTTGGAGAAATTTTGGGGTTGACCAACTGTTTGGTTCTCCAGAAGGGCCGGGAGGATGGGGCTTAGTCCGGTGGGGGAGTGCTTAAGAGTGGGATGGCAGGGACCGAACGGTGCGCCGGGTACGAGCTCCAGGGTGTCCGTCGCGGGGTCCAAAGCCGGCCTCGGGTGCACGGTGGTCGGGTTGACGGGGCGATGTTCCCGGGGTCGTATCTCGGCCGGGGAAGGGGGTACGGAGACGGGGGTGGGGTCGTTGGAAAGGGCCCCTCCTGGAGGATGAGGGACCCAAAGGGCTAAGGTCTCGGTCTTAAGGCGCCCGAGCTACGGCCGTTTAAAGGTGCAGCGGTGGAAGTCCGTATCTCCGGCCCCCGGAGTCGCACGGACCCGAGGCTGGCGTCCCCAGAAAGCCCCGAGGGAGACCTTTCGAACGAGACCGGCCGCGCCTCCGGCGGACGAACGCAGCGGACGCTACGGGCGCGCGAACTCCGGACGAGCGTTTTTTTTTTTTCGAACCGCCGTATCTCGGCCGCGGAAAGGGTCGGAGGGTCGAGGGCGGGCTCGTTCGAAAGGTCCCCTCGGGTAGAGCGACCGACCCCGAGGACGACGTCCTCGGACTTAAGGCGCCCGAGCAGCGGCAGTGGGAAAATCCGGAGACGGCCCCCCGTATCTCCGCCGCGGAAAGGGCCAGATACTCGCGGGTGGGCTCGATCGAAAGGGCCCCTCCGGCGGACCAATCGACCCGAAGGTCGAAGGCCCCGGGCCCGAGGCGCCGGAGCGGCGCGGTAACGAAATTCGGATATTCGACCGGAAGTATCTCCGGTCCACGGGGTCGCACGGACTCGGGGCCGGCGTCGCCGGAAAGCCCCGGGAAAGACCTTTCGAACGAGACCGGCCGCGCCTCCGGCGGACGAACGCAGCGGACGCTACGGGCGCGCGAACTCCGGACCAGCGTTTTTTTTTTCGATCCGCCGTATCTCGGCCGCGGAAAGGGTCGGAGGGTCGAGGGCGGGCTCGTTCGAAAGGTCCCCTCGGGTAGAGCGACCGACCCCGAGGGCGACGTCCTCGGACTTAAGGCGCCCGAGCAGCGGCCGTGGGAAAATCCGGAGACGGCCCCCCGTATTTCCGCCGGGGAAAGGGCCAGATACTCGCGGGTGGGCTCGTTCGAAAGGGCTCCTCCGGCGGACCAATCGACCCGAAGGTCGAAGGCCCCGGGCCCGAGGCGCCGGAGCGGCGCGGGAACGAAATTCGGATATTCGACCGGAAGTATCTCCGGTCCACGGGGTCGCACGGACTCGGGGCCGGCGTCGCCGGAAAGCCCCGGGAAAGACCTTTCGAACGAGACCGGCCGCGCCTCCGGCGGACGAACGCAGCGGACGCTACGGGCGAGCAAACTCCGGACGAGCATTTTTTTTTTTTTCGAACCGCCGTATCTCGGCCGCGGAAAGGGTCGGAGGGTCGAGGGCGGGCTCGTTCGAAAGGTCCCCTCGGGTAGAGCGACCGACCCCGAGGGCGACGTCCTCGGACTTAAGGCGCCCGAGCAGCGGCCGTGGAGAAAACCGGAGACGGCCCCCCGTATCTCCGCCGGGGAAAGGGCCAGATACTCGCGGGTGGGCTCGTTCGAAAGGGCTCCTCCGGCGGACCAATCGACCCGAAGGTCGAAGGCCCCGGGCCCGAGGCGCCGGAGCGGCGCGGGAACGAAATTCGGATATTCGACCGGAAGTATCTCCGGTCCACGGGGTCGCACGGACTCGGGGCCGGCGTCGCCGGAAAGCCCCGGGAAAGACCTTTCGAACGAGACCGGCCGCGCCTCCGGCGGACGAACGCAGCGGACGCTACGGGCAAGCAAACTCCGGACGAGCATTTTTTTTTTTTTCGAACCGCCGTATCTCGGCCGCGGAAAGGGTCGGAGGGTCGAGGGCGGGCTCGTTCGAAAGGTCCCCTCGGGTAGAGCGACCGACCCCGAGGGCGACGTCCTGGGACTTAAGGCGCCCGAGCAGCGGCCATGGGAAATTCCGGAGACGGCACCCCGTATCTCCGCTGCGGAAAGGGCCAGATACTCGCGGGTGGGCTCTTTCGAAAGGGCCCCTCCGGCGGACCGACCGACCCGAAGGTCGAAGGACCCGGGCCCGAGGCGCCGGAGCGGCGCTGTAACGAAATTCGGATTTTCGACCGGATGTATCTCCGGTCCCCCGGGCCGACCGAGGCGCACCCTCCCGGCCGCGGACCCGGCGGGTAGGGCGAACAGGTGCCATCAGGTATATAGCTAAGTCGATCGGGGTTGACCAACTGTCGGAGAGGCGAAAGCTCCAGAACCTAAGTCGATGGGGTTGACCAACTGCTGGAGAAGTGAAAGCTCCAGAGCCTAAGTCAATTGGGGTTGACCAACTGTCGGAGAGGCGAAAGCTCTAGAACCTAAGTCGATTGAGGTTGACCAACTGCTGGAAACTCGAACGCTCCAAAACCTAAGTCGATTGGGGTTGACCAACTGCTGGAAAATCTTTCGGGTTGACCTACGGTTGGAGAAATTTTGGGGTTGACCAACTGTTTGGTTCTCCAGAAGGGCCGGGAGGATGGGGCTTAGTCCGGTGGGGGAGTGCTTAAGAGTGGGATGGCAGGGACCGAACGGTGCGCCGGGTACGAGCTCCAGGGTGTCCGTCGCGGGGTCCAAAGCCGGCCTCGGGTGCACGGTGGTCGGGTTGACGGGGCGATGTTCCCGGGGTCGTATCTCGGCCGGGGAAGGGGGTACGGAGACGGGGGTGGGGTCGTTGGAAAGGGCCCCTCCTGGAGGATGAGGGACCCAAAGGGCTAAGGTCTCGGTCTTAAGGCGCCCGAGCTACGGCCGTTTAAAGGTGCAGCGGTGGAAGTCCGTATCTCCGGCCCCCGGAGTCGCACGGACCCGAGGCTGGTGTTCCCGGAAAGCCCCGAGAGAGACCTTTCGAACGAGACCGGCCGCGCCTCCGGCGGACGAACGCAGCGGACTCTACGGGCGCGCGAACTCCGGACCAGCGGGTTTTTTTTCGATCCGCCGTATCTCGGCCGCGGAAAGGGTCGGAGGGTCGAGGGCGGGCTCGTTTGAAAGGTCCCCTCGGGTAGAGCGACCGACCCCGAGGGCGACGTCCTCGGACTTACGGCGCCCGAGCAGCGGCAGTGGGAAAATCCGGAGACGGCCCCCCGTATCTCCGCCGCGGAAAGGGCCAAATACTCGCGGGTGGGCTCGATCGAAAGGGCCCCTCCGGCGGACCAATCGACCCGAAGGTCGAAGGACCCGGGCCCGAGGCGCCGGAGCGGCGCTGTAACGAAATTCGGATTTTCGACCGGAAGTATCTCCGGTCCCCCGGGCGGACCGAGGCGCACCCTCCCGGCCGCGGACCCGGCGGGTAGGGCGAACAGGTGCCATCAGGTATATAGCTAAGTCGATCGGGGTTGACCGACTGTCGGAGAGGCGAAAGCTCCAGAACCTAAGTCGATGGGGTTGACCAACTGCTGGAGAAGTGAAAGCTCCAGAGCCTAAGTCGATTGGGGTTGACCAACTGTCGGAGAGGCGAAAGCTCCAGAACCTAAGTCGATTGAGGTTGACCAACTGCTGGAAACTCGAACGCTCCAAAACCTAAGTCGATTGAGGTTGACCAACTGCTGGAAACGTGAACGCTCCAAAACCTAAGTTGATTGGGGTTGACCAACTGCTGGAAAATCTTTCGGGTTGACCAACGGTTGGAGAAATTTTGGGGTTGACCAACTGTTTGGTTCTCCAGAAGAGCCGGGAGGATGGGGCTTAGTCCGGTGGGGGAGTGCTTAAGAGTGGGATGGCAGGGACCGAACGGTGTGCCGGGTACGAGCTCCAGGGTGTCCGTCGCGGGGTCCAAAGCCGGCCTCGGGTGCACGGTGGTCGGGTTGACGGGGCAATGTTCCCGGGGTCGTATCTCGGCCGGGGAAGGGGGTACGGAGACGGGGGTGGGGTCGTTGGAAAGGGCCCCTCCTGGAGGATGAGGGACCCAAAGGGCTAAGGACTCGGTTTTAAGGCGCCCGAGCTACGGCCGTTTAAAGGTGCAGCGTTGGAAGTCCGTATCTCCGGCCCCCGGAGTCGCACGGACCCGAGGCTGGCGTCCCCGGAAAGCCCCGAGGGAGACCTTTCGACCGAGACCGGCCGCGCCTCCGTCGGACGAACGCAGCGGACGCTACGGGCGCGCGAACTCCGGACGAGCGTTTTTTTTTTTCGAACCGCCGTATCTCGGCCGCGGAAAGGGTCGGAGGGTCGAGGGCGGGCTCGTTTGAAAGGTCCCCTCGGGTAGAGCGACCGACCCCGAGGGCGACGTCCTCGGACTTACGGCGCCCGAGCAGCGGCAGTGGGAATATCCGGAGACGGCCCCCCGTATCTCCGCCGCGGAAAGGGCCAGATACTCGCGGGTGGGCTCGATCGAAAGGGCCCCTCCGGCGGACCAATCGACCCGAAGGTCGAAGGCCCCGGGCCCGAGGCGCCGGAGCGGCGCGGTAACGAAATTCGGCTATTCGACCGGAAGTATCTCCGGTCCACGGGGTCGCACGGACTCGGGGCCGGCGTCGCCGGAAAGCCCCGGGAAAGACCTTTTGAACGAGACTGGCCGCGCCTCCGGCGGACGAACGCAGCGGACGCTACGGGCGCGCAAACTCCGGACCAGCGTTTTTTTTTCGATCCGCCGTATCTCGGCCGCGGAAAGGGTCGGAGGGTCGAGGGCGGGCTCGTTCGAAAGGTCCCCTCGGGTAGAGCGACAGACCCCGAGGGCGACGTCCTCGGACTTAAGGTGCCCGAGCAGCGGCCGTGGGAAAATCCGGAGACGGCCCCCCGTATCTCCGCCGGGGAAAGGGCCAGATACTCGCGGGTGGGCTCGTTCGAAAGGGCTCCTCCGGCGGACCAATCGACCCGAAGGTCGAAGGCCCCGGGCCCGAGGTGCCGGAGCGGCGCGGGAACGAAATTCGGATATTCGACCGGAAGTATCTCCGGTCCACGGGGTCGCACGGACTCGGGGCCGGCGTCGCCGGAAAGCCCCGGGAAAGACCTTTCGAACGAGACCAGCCGCGCCTCCGGCGGACGAACGCAGCGGACGCTACGGGCGCGCGAACTCCGGACCAGCGTTTTTTTTTTTTCGATCCGCCGTATCTCGGCCGCGGAAAGGGTCGGAGGGTCGAGGGCGGGCTCGTTCGAAAGGTCCCCTCGGGTAGAGCGACCGACCCCGAGGGCGACGTCCTCGGACTTAAGGCGCTCGAGCAGCGGCCGTGGGAAAATCCAGAGACGGCCCCCGTATCTCCGCCGCGGAAAGGGCCAGATACTCTCGGGTGGGCTGGATCGAAAGGGCCCCTCCGGCGGACCAATCGACCCGAAGGTCGAAGGCCCCGGGCCCGAGGCGCCGGAGAGGCGCGGTAACGAAATTCGGATATTCGACAGGAAGTATCTCCGGTCCACGGGGTCGCACGGACTCGGGGCCGGCGTCGCCGGAAAGCCCCGGGAAAGACCTTTCGAACGAGACCGGCCGCGCCTCCGGCGGACGAACGCAGCGGACGCTACGGGCGCGCGAACTCCGGACCAGCGTTTTTTTTTTTCGATCCACCGTATCTCGGCCGCGGAAAGGGTCGGAGGGTCGAGGGCGGGCTCGTTCGAAAGGTCCCCTCGGGTAGAGCGACCGACCCTGAGGGCGACGTCCTCGGACTTAAGGCGCCCGAGCAGCGGCCGTGGGAAAATCCGGAGACGGCCCCCCGTATCTCCGCCGGGGAAAGGGCCAGATACTCGCGGGTGGGCTCGTTCGAAAGGGCTCCTCCGGCGGACCAATCGACCCGAAGGTCGAAGGCCCCGGGCCCGAGGCGCCGGAGCGGCGCGGGAACGAATTTCGGATATTCGACCGGAAGTATCTCCGGTCCCCCGGGCCGACCGAGGCGCACCCTCCCGGCCGCGGACCCGGCGGGTAGGGCGAACAGGTGCCATCAGGTATATAGCTAAGTCGATCGGGGTTGACCAACTGTCGGAGAGGCGAAAGCTCCAGAACCTAAGTCGATGGGGTTGACCAACTGCTGGAGAAGTGAAAGCTCCAGAGCCTAAGTCAATTGGGGTTGACCAACTGTCGGAGAGGCGAAAGCTCTAGAACCTAAGTCGATTGAGGTTGACCAACTGCTGGAAACTCGAACGCTCCAAAACCTAAGTCGATGGAGGTTGACCAACTGCTGGAAACGCGAACGCTCCAAAACCTAAGTCGATTGGGGTTGACCAACTGCTGGAAAATCTTTCGGGTTGACCAACGGTTGGAGAAATTTTGGGGTTGACCAACTGTTTGGTTCTCCAGAAGGGCCGGGAGGATGGGGCTTAGTCCGGTGGGGGAGTGCTTAAGAGTGGGATGGCAGGGACCGAACGGTGCGCCGGGTACGAGCTCCAGGGTGTCCGTCGCGGGGTCCAAAGCCGGCCTCGGGTGCACGGTGGTCGGGTAGACGGGGCGATGTTCCCGGGGTCGTATCTCGGCCGGGGAAGGGGGTACGGAGACGGGGGTGGGGTCGTTGGAAAGGGCCCCTCCTGGAGGATGAGGGACCCAAAGGGCTAAGGTCTCGGTCTTAAGGCGCCCGAGCTACGGCCGTTTAAATGTGCAGCGGTGGAAGTCCGTATCTCCGGCCCCCGGGGTCGCACGGACCCGAGGCTGGTGTCCCCGGAAAGCCCCGAGAGAGACCTTTCGAACGAGACCGGCCGCGCCTCCGGCGGACGAACGCAGCGGACGCTACGGGCGCGCGAACTCCGGACGAGCGTTTTTTTTTTTCGAACCGCCGTATCTCGGCCGCGGAAAGGGTCGGAGGGTCGAAGGCGGGCTCGTTCGAAAGGTCCCCTCGGGTAGAGCGACCGACCCCGAGGGCGACGTCCTCAGACTTAAGGCGCCCGAGCAGCGGCAGTGGGAAAATCCGGAGACGGCCCCCCGTATCTCCGCCGCGGAAAGGGCCAGATACTCGCGGGTGGGCTCGATCGAAAGGGCCCCTCCGGCGGACCAATCGACCCGAAGGTCGAAGGCCCCGGGCCCGAGGCGCCGGAGCGGCGCGGTAACGAAATTCGGATATTCGACCGGAAGTATCTCCGGTCCACGGGGTCGCACGGACTCGGGGCCGGCGTCGCCGAAAAGCCCCGGGAAAGACCTTTCGGACGAGACCGGCCGCGCCTCCGTCGGACGAACGCAGCGGACGCTACGGGCGCGCGAACTCCGGACGAGCGTTATTTTTTTTCGAACCGCCGTATCTCGGCCGCGGAAAGGGTCGGAGGGTCGAGGGCGGGCTCGTTTGAAAGGTCCCCTCGGGTAGAGCGACCGACCCCGAGGGCGACGTCCTCGGACTTACGGCGCCCGAGCAGCGGCAGTGGGAAAATCCGGAGACGGCCCCCCGTATCTCCGCCGCGGAAAGGGCCAGATACTCGCGGGTGGGCTCGATCGAAAGGGCCTCTCCGGCGGACCAATCGACCCGAAGGTCGAAGGCCCCGGGCCCGAGGCACCGGAGCGGCGCGGTAACGAAATTCGGATATTCGACCGGAAGTATCTCCGGTCCACGGGGTCGCACGGACTCGGGGCCGGCGTCGCCGGAAAGCCCCGGGAAAGACCTTTTGAACGAGACTGGCCGCGCCTCCGGCGGACGAACGCAGCGGACGCTACGGGCGCGCGAACTCCGGACCAGCGTTTTTTTTTTCGATCCGCCGTATCTCGGCCGCGGAAAGGGTCGGAGGGTCGAGGGCGGGCTCGTTCGAAAGGTCCCCTCGGGTAGAGCGACCGACCCCGAGGGCGACGTCCTCGGACTTAAGGTGCCCGAGCAGCGGCCGTGGGAAAATCCGGAGACGGCCCACCGTATCTCCGCCGGGGAAAGGGCCAGATACTCGCGGGTGGGCTCGATCGAAAGGGCCCCTCCGGCGGACCAATCGACCCGAAGGTCGAAGGCCCCGGGCCCGAGGCGCCGGAGCGGCGCGGTAACGAAATTCGGATATTCGACCGGAAGTATCTCCGGTCCACGGGGTCGCACGGACTCGGGGCCGGCGTCGCCGGAAAGCCCCGGGAAAGACCTTTCGAACGAGACCGGCCGCGCCTCCGGCGGACGAACGCAGCGGACTCTACGGGCGCGCGAACTCCGGACCAGCGGTTTTTTTTTCGATCCGCCGTATCTCGGCCGCGGAAAGGGTCGGAGGGTCGAGGGCGGGCTCGTTTGAAAGGTCCCCTCGGGTAGAGCGACCGACCGCGAGGGCGACGTCCTCGGACTTACGGCGCCCGAGCAGCGGCAGTGGGAAAATCCGGAGACGGCCCCCCGTATCTCCGCCGCGGAAAGGGCCAAATACTCGCGGGTGGGCTCGATCGAAAGGGCCCCTCCGGCGGACCAATCGACCCGAAGGTCGAAGGACCCGGGCCCGAGGCGCCGGAGCGGCGCTGTAACGAAATTCGGATTTTCGACCGGAAGTATCTCCGGTCCCCCGGGCGGACCGAGGCGCACCCTCCCGGCCGCGGACCCGGCGGGTAGGGCGAACAGGTGCCATCAGGTATATAGCTAAGTCGATCGGGGTTGACCGACTGTCGGAGAGGCGAAAGCTCCAGAACCTAAGTCGATGGGGTTGACCAACTGCTGGAGAAGTGAAAGCTCCAGAGCCTAAGTCGATTGGGGTTGACCAACTGTCGGAGAGGCGAAAGCTCCAGAACCTAAGTCGATTGAGGTTGACCAGCTGCTGGAAACTCGAACGCTCCAAAACCTAAGTCGATTGAGGTTGACCAACTGCTGGAAACGTGAACGCTCCAAAACCTAAGTTGATTGGGGTTGACCAACTGCTGGAAAATCTTTCGGGTTGACCAACGGTTGGAGAAATTTTGGGGTTGACCAACTGTTTGGTTCTCCAGAAGAGCCGGGAGGATGGGGCTTAGTCCGGTGGGGGAGTGCTTAAGAGTGGGATGGCAGGGACCGAACGGTGTGCCGGGTACGAGCTCCAGGGTGTCCGTCGCGGGGTCCAAAGCCGGCCTCGGGTGCACGGTGGTCGGGTTGACGGGGCAATGTTCCCGGGGTTGTATCTCGGCCGGGGAAGGGGGTACGGAGACGGGGGTGGGGTCGTTGGAAAGGGCCCCTCCTGGAGGATGAGGGACCCAAAGGGCTAAGGACTCGGTTTTAAGGCGCCCGAGCTACGGCCATTTAAAGGTGCAGCGTTGGAAGTCCGTATCTCCGGCCCCCGGAGTCGCACGGACCCGAGGCTGGCGTCCCCGGAAAGCCCCGAGGGAGACCTTTCGACCGAGACCGGCCGCGCCTCCGTCGGACGAACGCAGCGGACGCTACGGGCGCGCGAACTCCGGACGAGCGTTTTTTTTTTCGAACCGCCGTATCTCGGCCGCGGAAAGGGTCGGAGGGTCGAGGGCGGGCTCGTTTGAAAGGTCCCCTCGGGTAGAGCGACCGACCCCGAGGGCGACGTCCTCGGACTTACGGCGCCCGAGCAGCGGCAGTGGGAAAATCCGGAGACGGCCCCCCGTATCTCCGCCGCGGAAAGGGCCAGATACTCGCGGGTGGGCTCGATCGAAAGGGCCCCTCCGGCGGACCAATCGACCCGAAGGTCGAAGGCCCCGGGCCCGAGGCGCCGGAGCGGCGCGGTAACGAAATTCGGCTATTCGACCGGAAGTATCTCCGGTCCACGGGGTCGCACGGACTCGGGGCCGGCGTCGCCGGAAAGCCCCGGGAAAGACCTTTTGAACGAGACTGGCCGCGCCTCCGGCGGACGAACGCAGCGGACGCTACGGGCGCGCAAACTCCGGACCAGCGTTTTTTTTTTCGATCCGCCGTATCTCGGCCGCGGAAAGGGTCGGAGGGTCGAGGGCGGGCTCGTTCGAAAGGTCCCCTCGGGTAGAGCGACAGACCCCGAGGGCGACGTCCTCGGACTTAAGGTGCCCGAGCAGCGGCCGTGGGAAAATCCGGAGACGGCCCCCCGTATCTCCGCCGGGGAAAGGGCCAGATACTCGCGGGTGGGCTCGTTCGAAAGGGCTCCTCCGGCGGACCAATCGACCCGAAGGTCGAAGGCCCCGGGCCCGAGGTGCCGGAGCGGCGCGGGAACGAAATTCGGATATTCGACCGGAAGTATCTCCGGTCCACGGGGTCGCACGGACTCGAGGCCGGCGTCGCCGGAAAGCCCCGGGAAAGACCTTTCGAACGAGACCAGCCGCGCCTCCGGCGGACGAACGCAGCGGACGCTACGGGCGCGCGAACTCCGGACCAGCGTTTTTTTTTTTTCGATCCGCCGTATCTCGGCCGCGGAAAGGGTCGGAGGGTCGAGGGCGGGCTCGTTCGAAAGGTCCCCTCGGGTAGAGCGACCGACCCCGAGGGCGACGTCCTCGGACTTAAGGCGCTCGAGCAGCGGCCGTGGGAAAATCCGGAGACGGCCCCCGTATCTCCGCCGCGGAAAGGGCCAGATACTCTCGGGTGGGCTGGATCGAAAGGGCCCCTCCGGCGGACCAATCGACCCGAAGGTCGAAGGCCCCGGGCCCGAGGCGCCGGAGAGGCGCGGTAACGAAATTCGGATATTCGACAGGAAGTATCTCCGGTCCACGGGGTCGCACGGACTCGGGGCCGGCGTCGCCGGAAAGCCCCGGGAAAGACCTTTCGAACGAGACCGGCCGCGCCTCCGGCGGACGAACGCAGCGGACGCTACGGGCGCGCGAACTCCGGACCAGCGTTTTTTTTTTTTCGATCCACCGTATCTCGGCCGCGGAAAGGGTCGGAGGGTCGAGGGCGGGCTCGTTCGAAAGGTCCCCTCGGGTAGAGCGACCGACCCTGAGGGCGACGTCCTCGGACTTAAGGCGCCCGAGCAGCGGCCGTGGGAAAATCCGGAGACGGCCCCCCGTATCTCCGCCGGGGAAAGGGCCAGATACTCGCGGGTGGGCTCGTTCGAAAGGGCTCCTCCGGCGGACCAATCGACCCGAAGGTCGAAGGCCCCGGGCCCGAGGCGCCGGAGCGGCGCGGGAACGAAATTCGGATATTCGACCGGAAGTATCTCCGGTCCCCCGGGCCGACCGAGGCGCACCCTCCCGGCCGCGGACCCGGCGGGTAGGGCGAACAGGTGCCATCAGGTATATAGCTAAGTCGATCGGGGTTGACCAACTGTCGGAGAGGCGAAAGCTCCAGAACCTAAGTCGATGGGGTTGACCAACTGCTGGAGAAGTGAAAGCTCCAGAGCCTAAGTCAATTGGGGTTGACCAACTGTCGGAGAGGCGAAAGCTCTAGAACCTAAGTCGATTGAGGTTGACCAACTGCTGGAAACTCGAACGCTCCAAAACCTAAGTCGATTGAGGTTGACCAACTGCTGGAAACGCGAACGCTCCAAAACCTAAGTCGATTGGGGTTGACCAACTGCTGGAAAATCTTTCGGGTTGACCAACGGTTGGAGAAATTTTGGGGTTGACCAACTGTTTGGTTCTCCAGAAGGGCCGGGAGGATGGGGCTTAGTCCGGTGGGGGAGTGCTTAAGAGTGGGATGGCAGGGACCGAACGGTGCGCCGGGTACGAGCTCCAGGGTGTCCGTCGCGGGGTCCAAAGCCGGCCTCGGGTGCACGGTGGTCGGGTAGACGGGGCGATGTTCCCGGGGTCGTATCTCGGCCGGGGAAGGGGGTACGGAGACGGGGGTGGGGTCGTTGGAAAGGGCCCCTCCTGGAGGATGAGGGACCCAAAGGGCTAAGGTCTCGGTCTTAAGGCGCCCGAGCTACGGCCGTTTAAATGTGCAGCGGTGGAAGTCCGTATCTCCGGCCCCCGGGGTCGCACGGACCCGAGGCTGGTGTCCCCGGAAAGCCCCGAGAGAGACCTTTCGAACGAGACCGGCCGCGCCTCCGGCGGACGAACGCAGCGGACGCTACGGGCGCGCGAACTCCGGACGAGCGTTTTTTTTTTTCGAACCGCCGTATCTCGGCCGCGGAAAGGGTCGGAGGGTCGAAGGCGGGCTCGTTCGAAAGGTCCCCTCGGGTAGAGCGACCGACCCCGAGGGCGACGTCCTCGGACTTAAGGCGCCCGAGCAGCGGCAGTGGGAAAATCCGGAGACGGCCCCCCGTATCTCCGCCGCGGAAAGGGCCAGATACTCGCGGGTGGGCTCGATCGAAAGGGCCCCTCCGGCGGACCAATCGACCCGAAGGTCGAAGGCCCCGGGCCCGAGGCGCCGGAGCGGCGCGGTAACGAAATTCGGATATTCGACCGGAAGTATCTCCGGTCCACGGGGTCGCACGGACTCGGGGCCGGCGTCGCCGAAAAGCCCCGGGAAAGACCTTTCGGACGAGACCGGCCGCGCCTCCGTCGGACGAACGCAGCGGACGCTACGGGCGCGCGAACTCCGGACGAGCGTTATTTTTTTTCGAACCGCCGTATCTCGGCCGCGGAAAGGGTCGGAGGGTCGAGGGCGGGCTCGTTTGAAAGGTCCCCTCGGGTAGAGCGACCGACCCCGAGGGCGACGTCCTCGGACTTACGGCGCCCGAGCAGCGGCAGTGGGAAAATCCGGAGACGGCCCCCCGTATCTCCGCCGCGGAAAGGGCCAGATACTCGCGGGTGGGCTCGATCGAAAGGGCCTCTCCGGCGGACCAATCGACCCGAAGGTCGAAGGCCCCGGGCCCGAGGCACCGGAGCGGCGCGGTAACGAAATTCGGATATTCGACCGGAAGTATCTCCGGTCCACGGGGTCGCACGGACTCGGGGCCGGCGTCGCCGGAAAGCCCCGGGAAAGACCTTTTGAACGAGACTGGCCGCGCCTCCGGCGGACGAACGCAGCGGACGCTACGGGCGCGCGAACTCCGGACCAGCGTTTTTTTTTCGATCCGCCGTATCTCGGCCGCGGAAAGGGTCGGAGGGTCGAGGGCGGGCTCGTTCGAAAGGTCCCCTCGGGTAGAGCGACCGACCCCGAGGGCGACGTCCTCGGACTTAAGGTGCCCGAGCAGCGGCCGTGGGAAAATCCGGAGACGGCCCACCGTATCTCCGCCGGGGAAAGGGCCAGATACTCGCGGGTGGGCTCGATCGAAAGGGCCCCTCCGGCGGACCAATCGACCCGAAGGTCGAAGGCCCCGGGCCCGAGGCGCCGGAGCGGCGCGGTAACGAAATTCGGATATTCGACCGGAAGTATCTCCGGTCCACGGGGTCGCACGGACTCGGGGCCGGCGTCGCCGGAAAGCCCCGGGAAAGACCTTTCGAACGAGACCGGCCGCGCCTCCGGCGGACGAACGCAGCGGACTCTACGGGCGCGCGAACTCCGGACCAGCGGTTTTTTTTTCGATCCGCCGTATCTCGGCCGCGGAAAGGGTCGGAGGGTCGAGGGCGGGCTCGTTTGAAAGGTCCCCTCGGGTAGAGCGACCGACCCCGAGGGCGACGTCCTCGGACTTACGGCGCCCGAGCAGCGGCAGTGGGAAAATCCGGAGACGGCCCCCCCGTATCTCCGCCGCGGAAAGGGCCAAATACTCGCGGGTGGGCTCGATCGAAAGGGCCCCTCCGGCGGACCAATCGACCCGAAGGTCGAAGGACCCGGGCCCGAGGCGCCGGAGCGGCGCTGTAACGAAATTCGGATTTTCGACCGGAAGTATCTCCGGTCCCCCGGGCGGACCGAGGCGCACCCTCCCGGCCGCGGACCCGGCGGGTAGGGCGAACAGGTGCCATCAGGTATATAGCTAAGTCGATCGGGGTTGACCGACTGTCGGAGAGGCGAAAGCTCCAGAACCTAAGTCGATGGGGTTGACCAACTGCTGGAGAAGTGAAAGCTCCAGAGCCTAAGTCGATTGGGGTTGACCAACTGTCGGAGAGGCGAAAGCTCCAGAACCTAAGTCGATTGAGGTTGACCAACTGCTGGAAACTCGAACGCTCCAAAACCTAAGTCGATTGAGGTTGACCAACTGCTGGAAACGTGAACGCTCCAAAACCTAAGTTGATTGGGGTTGACCAACTGCTGGAAAATCTTTCGGGTTGACCAACGGTTGGAGAAATTTTGGGGTTGACCAACTGTTTGGTTCTCCAGAAGAGCCGGGAGGATGGGGCTTAGTCCGGTGGGGGAGTGCTTAAGAGTGGGATGGCAGGGACCGAACGGTGTGCCGGGTACGAGCTCCAGGGTGTCCGTCGCGGGGTCCAAAGCCGGCCTCGGGTGCACGGTGGTCGGGTTGACGGGGCAATGTTTCCGGGGTCGTATCTCGGCCGGGGAAGGGGGTACGGAGACGGGGGTGGGGTCGTTGGAAAGGGCCCCTCCTGGAGGATGAGGGACCCAAAGGGCTAAGGACTCGGTTTTAAGGCGCCCGAGCTACGGCCGTTTAAAGGTGCAGCGTTGGAAGTCCGTATCTCCGGCCCCCGGAGTCGCACGGACCCGAGGCTGGCGTCCCCGGAAAGCCCCGAGGGAGACCTTTCGACCGAGACCGGCCGCGCCTCCGTCGGACGAACGCAGCGGACGCTACGGGCGCGCGAACTCCGGACGAGCGTTTTTTTTTTTTCGAACCGCCGTATCTCGGCCGCGGAAAGGGTCGGAGGGTCGAGGGCGGGCTCGTTTGAAAGGTCCCCTCGGGTAGAGCGACCGACCCCGAGGGCGACGTCCTCGGACTTACGGCGCCCGAGCAGCGGCAGTGGGAAAATCCGGAGACGGCCCCCCGTATCTCCGCCGCGGAAAGGGCCAGATACTCGCGGGTGGGCTCGATCGAAAGGGCCCCTCCGGCGGACCAATCGACCCGAAGGTCGAAGGCCCCGGGCCCGAGGCGCCGGAGCGGCGCGGTAACGAAATTCGGCTATTCGACCGGAAGTATCTCCGGTCCACGGGGTCGCACGGACTCGGGGCCGGCGTCGCCGGAAAGCCCCGGGAAAGACCTTTTGAACGAGACTGGCCGCGCCTCCGGCGGACGAACGCAGCGGACGCTACGGGCGCGCAAACTCCGGACCAGCGTTTTTTTTTTCGATCCGCCGTATCTCGGCCGCGGAAAGGGTCGGAGGGTCGAGGGCGGGCTCGTTCGAAAGGTCCCCTCGGGTAGAGCGACAGACCCCGAGGGCGACGTCCTCGGACTTAAGGTGCCCGAGCAGCGGCCGTGGGAAAATCCGGAGACGGCCCCCCGTATCTCCGCCGGGGAAAGGGCCAGATACTCGCGGGTGGGCTCGTTCGAAAGGGCTCCTCCGGCGGACCAATCGACCCGAAGGTCGAAGGCCCCGGGCCCGAGGTGCCGGAGCGGCGCGGGAACGAAATTCGGATATTCGACCGGAAGTATCTCCGGTCCACGGGGTCGCACGGACTCGGGGCCGGCGTCGCCAGAAAGCCCCGGGAAAGACCTTTCGAACGAGACCAGCCGCGCCTCCGGCGGACGAACGCAGCGGACGCTACGGGCGCGCGAACTCCGGACCAGCGTTTTTTTTTTTTCGATCCGCCGTATCTCGGCCGCGGAAAGGGTCGGAGGGTCGAGGGCGGGCTCGTTCGAAAGGTCCCCTCGGGTAGAGCGACCGACCCCGAGGGCGACGTCCTCGGACTTAAGGCGCTCGAGCAGCGGCCGTGGGAAAATCCGGAGACGGCCCCCGTATCTCCGCCGCGGAAAGGGCCAGATACTCTCGGGTGGGCTGGATCGAAAGGGCCCCTCCGGCGGACCAATCGACCCGAAGGTCGAAGGCCCCGGGCCCGAGGCGCCGGAGAGGCGCGGTAACGAAATTCGGATATTCGACAGGAAGTATCTCCGGTCCACGGGGTCGCACGGACTCGGGGCCGGCGTCGCCGGAAAGCCCTGGGAAAGACCTTTCGAACGAGACCGGCCGCGCCTCCGGCGGACGAACGCAGCGGACGCTACGGGCGCGCGAACTCCGGACCAGCGTTTTTTTTTTTTCGATCCACCGTATCTCGGCCGCGGAAAGGGTCGGAGGGTCGAGGGCGGGCTCGTTCGAAAGGTCCCCTCGGGTAGAGCGACCGACCCTGAGGGCGACGTCCTCGGACTTAAGGCGCCCGAGCAGCGGCCGTGGGAAAATCCGGAGACGGCCCCCCGTATCTCCGCCGGGGAAAGGGCCAGATACTCGCGGGTGGGCTCGTTCGAAAGGGCTCCTCCGGCGGACCAATCGACCCGAAGGTCGAAGGCCCCGGGCCCGAGGCGCCGGAGCGGCGCGGGAACGAAATTCGGATATTCAACCGGAAGTATCTCCGGTCCCCCGGGCCGACCGAGGCGCACCCTCCCGGCCGCGGACCCGGCGGGTAGGGCGAACAGGTGCCATCAGGTATATAGCTAAGTCGATCGGGGTTGACCAACTGTCGGAGAGGCGAAAGCTCCAGAACCTAAGTCGATGGGGTTGACCAACTGCTGGAGAAGTGAAAGCTCCAGAGCCTAAGTCAATTGGGGTTGACCAACTGTCGGAGAGGCGAAAGCTCTAGAACCTAAGTCGATTGAGGTTGACCAACTGCTGGAAACTCGAACGCTCCAAAACCTAAGTCGATTGAGGTTGACCAACTGCTGGAAACGCGAACGCTCCAAAACCTAAGTCGATTGGGGTTGACCAACTGCTGGAAAATCTTTCGGGTTGACCAACGGTTGGAGAAATTTTGGGGTTGACCAACTGTTTGGTTCTCCAGAAGGGCCGGGAGGATGGGGCTTAGTCCGGTGGGGGAGTGCTTAAGAGTGGGATGGCAGGGACCGAACGGTGCGCCGGGTACGAGCTCCAGGGTGTCCGTCGCGGGGTCCAAAGCCGGCCTCGGGTGCACGGTGGTCGGGTAGACGGGGCGATGTTCCCGGGGTCGTATCTCGGCCGGGGAAGGGGGTACGGAGACGGGGGTGGGGTCGTTGGAAAGGGCCCCTCCTGGAGGATGAGGGACCCAAAGGGCTAAGGTCTCGGTCTTAAGGCGCCCGAGCTACGGCCGTTTAAATGTGCAGCGGTGGAAGTCCGTATCTCCGGCCCCCGGGGTCGCACGGACCCGAGGCTGGTGTCCCCGGAAAGCCCCGAGAGAGACCTTTCGAACGAGACCGGCCGCGCCTCCGGCGGACGAACGCAGCGGACGCTACGGGCGCGCGAACTCCGGACGAGCGTTTTTTTTTTTCGAACCGCCGTATCTCGGCCGCGGAAAGGGTCGGAGGGTCGAAGGCGGGCTCGTTCGAAAGGTCCCCTCGGGTAGAGCGACCGACCCCGAGGGCGACGTCCTCGGACTTAAGGCGCCCGAGCAGCGGCAGTGGGAAAATCCGGAGACGGCCCCCCGTATCTCCGCCGCGGAAAGGGCCAGATACTCGCGGGTGGGCTCGATCGAAAGGGCCCCTCCGGCGGACCAATCGACCCGAAGGTCGAAGGCCCCGGGCCCGAGGCGCCGGAGCGGCGCGGTAACGAAATTCGGATATTCGACCGGAAGTATCTCCGGCCCCCGGAGTCGCACGGACCCGAGGCTGGCGTCCCCGGAAAGCCCCGAGGGAGACCTTTCGACCGAGATCGGCCGCGCCTCCGTCGGACGAACGCAGCGGACGCTACGGGCGCGCGAACTCCGGACGAGCGTTTTTTTTTTTTCGAACCGCCGTATCTCGGCCGCGGAAAGGGTCGGAGGGTCGAGGGCGGGCTCGTTTGAAAGGTCCCCTCGGGTAGAGCGACCGACCCCGAGGGCGACGTCCTCGGACTTACGGCGCCCGAGCAGCGGCAGTGGGAAAATCCGGAGACGGCCCCCCGTATCTCCGCCGCGGAAAGGGCCAGATACTCGCGGGTGGGCTCGATCGAAAGGGCCCCTCCGGCGGACCAATCGACCCGAAGGTCGAAGGCCCCGGGCCCGAGGCGCCGGAGCGGCGCGGTAACAAAATTCGGATATTCGACCGGAAGTATCTCCGGTCCACGGGGTCGCACGGACTCCAGGCCGGCGTCGCCGGAAAGCCCCGGGAAAGACCTTTCGAACGAGACCGGCCGCGTCTCCGGCGGACGAACGCAGCGGACGCTACGGGCGCGCGAACTCCGGACCAGCGGTTTTTTTTTTCGATCCGCCGTATCTCGGCCGCGGAAAGGGTCGGAGGGTCGAGGGCGGGCTCGTTCGAAAGGTCCCCTCGGGTAGAGCGACCGACCCCGAGGGCGACGTCCTCGTACTTAAGGCGCCCGAGCAGCGGCCGTGGGAAAATCCGGAGACGGCCCCCCGTATCTCCGCCGGGGAAAGGGCCAGATACTCGCGGGTGGGCTCGTTCGAAAGGGCTCCTCCGGCGGACCAATCGACCCGAAGGTCGAAGGCCCCGGGCCCGAGGCGCCGGAGCGGCGCGGGAACGAAATTTGGATATTCGACCGGAAGTATCTCCGGTCCACGGGGTCGCACGGACTCGTGGCCGGCGTCGCCGGAAAGCCCCTGGAAAGACCTTTCGAACGAGACCGGTCACGCCTCCGGCGGACGAACGCAGCGGACGCTACGGGCGAGCAAACTCCGGACGAGCGTTTTTTTTTTTCTCGAACCGCCGTATCTCGGCCGCGGAAAGGGTCGGAGGGTCGAGGGCGGGCTCGTTCGAAAGGTCCCCTCGGGTAGAGCGACCGACCCCGAGGGCGACGTCCTGGGACTTAAGGCGCCCGAGCAGCGGCCGTGGGAAATTCCGGAGACGGCACCCCGTATCTCCGCTGCGGAAAGGGCCAGATACTCGCGGGTGGGCTCGTTCGAAAGGGCCCCTCCGGCGGACCGACCGACCCGAAGGTCGAAGGACCCGGGCCCGAGGCGCCGGAGCGGCGCTGTAACGAAATTCGGATTTTGGACCGGAAGTATCTCCGGTCCCCCGGGGTCGCACGGACTCGTGGCCGGCGTCGCCGGAAAGCCCCTGGAAAGACCTTTCGAACGAGACCGGTCACGCCTTCGGCGGATGAACGCAGCGGACGCTACGGGCGAGCAAACTCCGGACGAGCGTTTTTTTTTTTCGAACCGCCATATCTCGGCCGCGGAAAGGGTCGGAGGGTCGAGGGCGGGCTCGTTCGAAAGGTCCCCTCGGGTAGAGCGACCGACCCCGAGGGCGACGTCCTGGGACTTAAAGCGCCCGAGCAGCGGCCGTGGGTAATTCCGGAGACGGCACCCCGTATCTCCGCTGCGAAAAGGGCCAGATACTCGCGGGTGGGCTCGTTCGAAAGGGCCCCTCCGGCGGACCGACCGACCCGAAGGTTGAAGGACCCGGGCCCGAGGCGCCGGAGCGGCGCTGTAACGAAATTCGGATTTTCGACCGGAAGTATCTCCGGTCCCCCGGGCCAACCGAGGCGCACCCTCCCGGCCGCGGACCCGGCGGGTTCCCCCTTCGCGGGGGACGGTAGGGCGAACAGGTGCCATCAGGTTTATAGCTAAGTCGATCGGGGTTGACCAACTGTCGGAGAGGCGAAAGCTCCAGAACCTAAGTCGATGGGGTTGACCAACTGCTGGAGAAGTGAAAGCTCCAGAGCCTAAGTCGATTGGGGTTGACCAACTGTCGGAGAGGCGAAAGCTCTAGAACCTAAGTCGATTGAGGTTGACCAACTGCTGGAAACTCGAACGCTCCAAAACCTAAGTCGATTGAGGTTGACCAACTGCTGGAAACGCGAACGCTCCAAAACCTAAGTCGCTTGGGGTTGACCAACTGCTGGAAAATCTTTCGGGTTGACCAACGGTTGGAGAAATTTTGGGGTTGACCAACTGTTTGGTTCTCCAGAAGGGCCGGGAGGATGGGGCTTAGTCCGGTGGGGGAGTGCTTAAGAGTGGGATGGCAGGGACCGAATAGTGCGCCGGGTACGAGCTCCAGGGTGTCCGTCGCGGGGTCCAAAGCGGGCCTCGGGTGCACGGTGGTCGGGATGACGGGGCGATGTTCCTGGGGTCGTATCTCGGCCGGGGAAGGGGGTACGGAGACGGGGGTGGGGTCGTTGGAAAGGGCCCCTCCTGGAGGATGAGGGACCCAAAGGGCTAAGGTCTCGGTCTTAAGGCGCCCGAGCTACGGCCGTTTAAAGGTGCAGCGGTGGAAGTCCGTATCTCCGGCCCCCGGAGTCGCACGGACCCGAGGCTGACGTCCCCGGAAAGCTCCGAGAGAGACCTTTCGAACGAGACCGGCCGCGCCTCCGGCGGACGAACGCAACGGACGCTACGGGCGCGCGAACTCCGGACGAGCGGTTTTTTTTTCGAACCGCCGTATCTCGGCCGCGGAAAGGGTCGGAGGGTCGAGGGCGGGCTCGTTCGAAAGGTCCCCTCGGGTAGAGCGACCGACCCCGAGGGCGACGTCCTCGGACTTAAGGCGCCCAAGCAGCGGCCGTGGGAAAATCCGGAGACGGCCCCCCGTATTTCCGCCGGAGAAAGGGCCAGATACTCGCGGGTGGGCTCGTTCGAAAGGGCTCCTCCGGCGGACCAATCGACCCGAAGGTCGAAGGCCCCGGGCCCGAGGCGCCGGAGCGGCGCGGGAACGAAATTCGGATATTCGACCGGAAGTATCTCCGGTCCACGGGGTCGCACGGACTCGGGGCCGGCGTCGCCGGAAAGCCCCGGGAAAGACCTTTCGAACGAGATTGGCCGCGCCTCCGGCGGACGAAAGCAGCGGACGCTACGGGCGCGCAAACTCCGGACCAGCGTTTTTTTTTTTTCGATCCGCCGTATCTCGGCCGCGGAAAGGGTCGGAGGGTCCAGGGCGGGCTCGTTCGAAAGGTCCCCTCGGGTAGAGCGACCGACCGCGAGGGCGACGTCCTCGGACTTAAGGCGCTCGAGCAGCGGCCGTGGAAAAATCCGGAGACGGCCCCCCGTATCTCCGCCGCGGAAAGGGCCAGATACTCGCGGGTGGGCTCGATCGAAAGGGCCCCTCCGGCGGACCAATCGACCCGAAGGTCGAAGGCCCCGGGCCCGAGGCGCCGGAGCGGCGCGGGAACGAAATTCGGATATTCGACCGGAAGTATCTCCGGTCCACGGGGTCGCACGGACTCGTGGCCGGCGTCGCCCGAAAGCCCCTGGAAAGACCTTTCGAACGAGACCGGTCACGCCTCCGGCGGACGAACGCAGCGGACGCTACGGGCGAGCAAACTCCGGACGAGCGTTTTTTTTTTTTTTTCGAACCGCCGTATCTCGGCCGCGGAAAGGGTCGGAGGGTCGAGGGCGGGCTCGTTCGAAAGGTCCCCTCGGGTAGAGCGACCGACCCCGAGGGCGACGTCCTCGGACTTAAGGCGCCCGAGCAGCGGTAGTGGGAAAATCCGGAGACGGCCCCCCGTATCTCCGCCGCGGAAAGGGCCAGATACTCGCGGGTGGGCTCGATCGAAAGGGCCCCTCCGGCGGACCAATCGACCCGAAGGTCGAAGGCCCCGGGCCCGAGGCGCCGGAGTGGCGCGGGAACGAAATTCGGATATTCGACCGGAATTATCTCCGGTCCACGGGGTCGCACGGACTCGGGGCCGGCGTCGCCGGAAAGCCCCTGGAAAGACCTTTCGAACGAGACCGGCCGCGCCTCCGGCGGACGAACGCAGCGGACGCTACGGGCGCGCGAACTCCGGACCAGCGTTTTTTTTTCTCGATCCGCCGTATCTCGGCCGCGGAAAGGGTCGGAGGGTCGAGGGTGGGCTCGTTCGAAAGGTCCCCTCGGGTAGAGCGACCGACCCCGAGGGCGACGTCCTCGGACTTAAGGCGCCCGAGCAGCGGCCGTGGGAAAATCCGGAGACGGCCCCCCGTATCTCCGCCGCGGAAAGGGCCAGATACTCGCGGGTGGGCTCGATCGAAAGGGCCCTTCCGGCGGACCAATCGACCCGAAGGTCGAAGGCCCCGGGCCCGAGGCGCCGGAGCGGCGCGGGAACGAAATTCGGATATTCGACCGGAAGTATCTCCGGTCCACGGGGTCGCAGGACTCGGGGCCGGCGTCGCCGGAAAGCCCCGGGAAAGACCTTTCGAACGAGACCGGCCGCGCCTCCGGCGGACGAACGCAGCGGACGCTACGGGCGCGCGAACTCCGGACCAGCTTGTTTTTTTTTCGATCCGCCGTATCTCGGCCGCGGAAAGGGTCGGAGGGTCGAGGGCGGGCTCGATCGAAAGGTCCCCTCGGGTAGAGCGACCGACCGCGAGGGCGACGTCCTCGGACTTAAGGCGCTCGAGCAGCGGCCGTGGGAAAATCCGGAGACGGCCCCACGTATCTCCGCCGCGGAAAGGGCCAGATACTCGCGGGTGGGCTCGATCGAAAGGGCCCCTCCGGCGGACCAATCGACCCGAAGGTCGAAGGCCCCGGGCCCGAGGCGCCGGAGCGGCGCGGGAACGAAATTCGGATATTCGACCGGAAGTATCTCCGGTCCACGGGGTCGCACGGACTCGGGGCCGGCGTCGCCGGAAAGCCCCGGGAAAGACCTTTCGAACGAGACAAGCCGCGCCTCCGGCGGACGAACGCAGCGGACGCTACGGGCGCGCGAACTCCGGACCAGCGTTTTTTTTTTTTCGATCCGCCGTATCTCGGCCGCGGAAAGGGTCGGAGGGTCGAGGGCGGGCTCGTTCGAAAGGTCCCCTCGGGTAGAGCGACCGACCGCGAGGGCGACGTCCTCGGACTTAAGGCGCTCGAGCAGCGGCCGTGGGAAAATCCGGAGACGGCCCCACGTATCTCCGCCGCGGAAAGGGCCAGATACTCGCGGGTGGGCTCGATCGAAAGGGCCCCTCCGGCGGACCAATCGACCCGAAGGTCGAAGGCCCCGGGCCCGAGGCGCCGGAGCGGCGCGGGAACGAAATTCGGATATTCGACCGGAAGTATCTCCGGTCCACGGGGTCGCACGGACTCGGGGCCGGCGTCGCCGGAAAGCCCCTGGAAAGACCTTTCGAACGAGACCGGTCACGCCTCCGGCGGACGAACGCAGCGGACGCTACGGGCGAGCAAACTCCGGACGAGCGTTTTTTTTTTCTTTTTCGAACCGCCGTATCTCGGCCGCGGAAAGGGTCGGAGGGTCGAGGGCGGGCTCGTTCGAAAGGTCCCCTCGGGTAGAGCGACCGACCCCGAGGGCGACGTCCTGGGACTTAAGGCGCCCGAGCAGCGGCCGTGGGAAATTCCGGAGACGGCACCTCGTATCTCCGCTGCGGAAAGGGCCAGATACTCGCGGGTGGGCTCGTTCGAAAGGGCCCCTCCGGCGGACCGACCGACCCGAAGGTCGAAGGACCCAGGCCCGAGGCGCCGGAGCGGCGCTGTAACGAAATTCGGATTTTCGACCGGAAGTATCTCCGGTCCCCCGGGCCGACCGAGGCGCACCCTCCCGGCCGCGGACCCGGCGGGTAGGGCGAACAGGTGCCATCAGGTATATAGCTAAGTCGATCGGGGTTGACCAACTGTCGGAGAGGCGAAAGCTCCAGAACCTAAGTCGATGGGGTTGACCAACTGCTGGAGAAGTGAAAGCTCCAGAGCCTAAGTCAATTGGGGTTGACCAACTGTCGGAGAGGCGAAAGCTCTAGAACCTAAGTCGATTGAGGTTGACCAACTGCTGGAAACTCGAACGCTCCAAAACCTAAGTCGATTGAGGTTGACCAACTGCTGGAAACGCGAACGCTCCAAAACCTAAGTCGATTGGGGTTGACCAACTGCTGGAAAATCTTTCGGGTTGACCAACGGTTGGAGAAATTTTGGGGTTGACCAACTGTTTGGTTCTCCAGAAGGGCCGGGAGGATGGGGCTTAGTCCGGTGGGGGAGTGCTTAAGAGTGGGATGGCAGGGACCGAACGGTGCGCCGGGTACGAGCTCCAGGGTGTCCGTCGCGGGGTCCAAAGCCGGCCTCGGGTGCACGGTGGTCGGGTTGACGGGGCGATGTTCCCGGGGTCGTATCTCGGCCGGGGAAGGGGGTACGGAGACGGGGGTGGGGTCGTTGGAAAGGGCCCCTCCTGGAGGATGAGGGACCCAAAGGGCTAAGGTCTCGGTCTTAAGGCGCCCGAGCTACGGCCGTTTAAATGTGCAGCGGTGGAAGTCCGTATCTCCGGCCCCCGGGGTCGCACGGACCCGAGACTGGTGTCCCCGGAAAGCCCCGAGAGAGACCTTTCGAACGAGACCGGCCGCGCCTCCGGCGGACGAACGCAGCGGACGATACGGGCGCGCAAACTCCGGACGAGCGTTTTTTTTTTTTCGAACCGCCGTATCTCGGCCGCGGAAAGGGTCGGAGGGTCGAGGGCGGGCTCGTTCGAAAGGTCCCCTCGGGTAGAGCGACCGACCCCGAGGGCGACGTCCTCGGACTTAAGGCGCCCGAGCAGCGGTAGTGGGAAAATCCGGAGACGGCCCCCGGTATCTCCGCCGCGGAAAGGGCCAGATACTCGCGGGTGGGCTCGATCGAAAGGGCCCCTCCGGCGGACCAATCGACCCGAAGGTCGAAGGCCCCGGGCCCGAGGCGCCGGAGCGGCGCGGGAACGAAATTCGGATATTCGACCGGAAGTATCTCCGGTCCACGGGGTCGCACGGACTCGGGGCCGGCGTCGCCGGAAAGCCCCTGGAAAGACCTTTCGAACGAGACCGGCCGCGCCTCCGGCGGACGAACGCAGCGGACGCTACGGGCGCGCGAACTCCGGACCAGCGTTTTTTTTTTTTTATCCGCCGTATCTCGGCCGCGGAAAGGGTCGGAGGGTCGAGGGCGGGCTCGTTCGAAAGGTCCCCTCGGGTAGAGCGACCGACCGCGAGGGCGACGTCCTCGGACTTAAGGCGCTCGAGCAGCGGCCGTGGGAAAATCCGGAGACGGCCCCCCGTATCTCCGCCTCGGAAAGGGCCAGATACTCGCGGGTGGGCTCGATCGAAAGGGCCCCTCCGGCGGACCAATCGACCCGAAGGTCGAAGGCCCCGGGCCCGAGGCGCCGGAGCGGCGCGGGAACGAAATTCGGATATTCGACCGGAAGTATCTCCGGTCCACGGGGTCGCACGGACCCGAGACTGGTGTCCCCGGAAAGCCCCGAGAGAGACCTTTCGAACGAGACCGGCCGCGCCTCCGGCGGACGAACGCAGCGGACGATACGGGCGCGCAAACTCCGGACGAGCGTTTTTTTTTTTCGAACCGCCGTATCTCGGCCGCGGAAAGGGTCGGAGGGTCGAGGGCGGGCTCGTTCGAAAGGTCCCCTCGGGTAGAGCGACCGACCCCGAGGGCGACGTCCTCGGACTTAAGGCGCCCGAGCAGCGGTAGTGGGAAAATCCGGAGACGGCCCCCCGTATCTCCGCCGCGGAAAGGGCCAGATACTCGCGGGTGGGCTCGATCGAAAGGGCCCCTCCGGCGGACCAATCGACCCGAAGGTCGAAGGCCCCGGGCCCGAGGCGCCGGAGCGGCGCGGGAACGAAATTCGGATATTCGACCGGAAGTATCTCCGGTCCACGGGGTCGCACGGACTCGGGGCCGGCGTCGCCGGAAAGCCCCTGGAAAGACCTTTCGAACGAGACCGGCCGCGCCTCCGGCGGACGAACGCAGCGGACGCTACGGGCGCGCGAACTCCGGACCAGCGTTTTTTTTTTTTCGATCCGCCGTATCTCGGCCGCGGAAAGGGTCGGAGGGTCGAGGGCGGGCTCGTTCGAAAGGTCCCCTCGGGTAGAGCGACCGACCGCGAGGGCGACGTCCTCGGACTTAAGGCGCTCGAGCAGCGGCCGTGGGAAAATCCGGAGACGGCCCCCCGTATCTCCGCCTCGGAAAGGGCCAGATACTCGCGGGTGGGCTCGATCGAAAGGGCCCCTCCGGCGGACCAATCGACCCGAAGGTCGAAGGCCCCGGGCCCGAGGCGCCGGAGCGGCGCGGGAACGAAATTCGGATATTCGACCGGAAGTATCTCCGGTCCACGGGGTCGCACGGACTCGGGGCCGGCGTCGCCGGAAAGCCCCTGGAAAGACCTTTCGAACGAGACCGGCCGCGCCTCCGGCGGACGAACGCAGCGGACGCTACGGGCGCGCGAACTCCGGACCAGCGTTTTTTTTTTTCGATCCGCCGTATCTCGGCCGCGGAAAGGGTCTGAGGGTCGAGGGCGGGCTCGTTCGAAAGGTCCCCTCGGGTAGAGCGACCGACCCCGAGGGCGACGTCCTCGGACTTAAGGCGCCCGAGCAGCGGCCGTGGGAAAATCCGGAGACGGCCCCCCGTATCTCCGCCGGGGAAAGGGCCAGATACTCGCGGGTGGGCTCGTTCGAAAGGGCTCCTCCGGCGGACCAATCGACCCGAAGGTCGAAGGCCCCGGGCCCGAGGCGCCGGAGCGGCGCGGGAACGAAATTCGGATATTCGACCGGAAGTATCTCCGGTCCACGGGGTCGCACGGACTCGGGGCCGGCGTCGCCGGAAAGCCCCGGGAAAGACCTTTCGAACGAGACCGGCCCCGCCTCCGGCGGACGAACGCAGCGGACGCTACGGGCGCGCGAACTCCGGACCAGCGTGTTTTTTTTTTGATCCGCCGTATCTCGGCCGCGGAAAGGGTCGGAGGGTCGAGGGCGGGCTCGTTCGAAAGGTCCCCTCGGGTAGAGCGACCGACCCCGAGGGCGACGTCCTCGGACTTAAGGCGCCCGAGCAGCGGCCGTGGGAAAATCCGGAGACGGCCCCCCGTATCTCCGCCGCGGAAAGGGCCAGATACTCGCGGGTGGGCTCGATCGAAAGGGCCCTTCCGGCGGACCAATCGACCCGAAGGTCGAAGGCCCCGGGCCCGAAGCGCCGGAGCGGCGCGGGAACGAAATTCGGATATTCGACCGGAAGTATCTCCGGTCCACGGGGTCGCACGGA
This sequence comes from Misgurnus anguillicaudatus, assembly GCF_027580225.2. Taxonomy (NCBI): domain Eukaryota; kingdom Metazoa; phylum Chordata; class Actinopteri; order Cypriniformes; family Cobitidae; genus Misgurnus; species Misgurnus anguillicaudatus. The sequence goes on along the minus strand of NC_073354.2, from coordinate 40,181,098 downwards.
CTCGGGGCCGGCGTCGCCGGAAAGCCCCGGGAAAGACCTTTCGAACGAGACCGGCCCCGCCTCCGGCGGACGAACGCAGCGGACGCTACGGGCGCGCGAACTCCGGACCAGCGTGTTTTTTTTTTGATCCGCCGTATCTCGGCCGCGGAAAGGGTCGGAGGGTCGAGGGCGGGCTCGTTCGAAAGGTCCCCTCGGGTAGAGCGACCGACCCCGAGGGCGACGTCCTCGGACTTAAGGCGCCCGAGCAGCGGCCGTGGGAAAATCCGGAGACGGCCCCCCCGTATCTCCGCCGCGGAAAGGGCCAGATACTCGCGGGTGGGCTCGATCGAAAGGGCCCTTCCGGCGGACCAATCGACCCGAAGGTCGAAGGCCCCGGGCCCGAAGCGCCGGAGCGGCGCGGGAACGAAATTCGGATATTCGACCGGAAGTATCTCCGGTCCACGGGGTCGCACGGACTCGGGGCCGGCGTCGCCGGAAAGCCCCGGGAAAGACCTTTCGAACGAGACCGGCCGCGCCTCCGGCGGACGAACGCAGCGGACACTACGGGCGCGCGAACTCCGGACCAGCGTTTTTTTTCGATCCGCCGTATCTCGGCCGCGGAAAGGGTCGGAGGGTCGAGGGCGGGCTCGTTCGAAAGGTCCCCTCGGGTAGAGCGACCGACCCCGAGGGCGACGTCCTGGGATTTAAGGCGCCCGAGCAGCGGCCGTGGGAAATTCCGGAGACGGCACCCCGTATCTCCGCTGCGGAAAGGGCCAGATACTCGCGGGTGGGCTCGTTCGAAAGGGCCCCTCCGGCGGACCGACCGACCCGAAGGTCGAAGGACCCGGGCCCGAGGCGCCGGAGCGGCGCTGTAACGAAATTCGGATTTTCGACCGGAAGTATCTCCGGTCCCCCGGGCCGACCGAGGCGCACCTTCCCGGCCGCGGACCCGGCGGGTAGGGCGAACAGGTGCCATCAGGTATAAAGCTAAGTCGATCGGGGTTGACCAACTGTCGGAGAGGCGAAAGCTCCAGAACCTAAGTCGATGGGGTTGACCAACTGCTGGAGAAGTGAAAGCTCCAGAGCCTAAGTCAATTGGGGTTGACCAACTGTCGGAGAGGCGAAAGCTCTGGAACCTAAGTCGATTGAGGTTGACCAACTGCTGGAAACTCGAACGCTCCAAAACCTAAGTCGATTGAGGTTGACCAACTGCTGGAAACGCGAACGCTCCAAAACCTAAGTCGATTGGGGTTGACCAACTGCTGGAAAATCTTTCGGGTTGACCAACGGTTGGAGAAATTTTGGGGTTGACCAACTGTTTGGTTCTCCAGAAGGGCCGGGAGGATGGGGCTTAGTCCGGTGGGGGAGTGCTTAAGAGTGGGATGGCAGGGACCGAACGATGCGCCGGGTACGAGCTCCAGGGTGTCCCGTCGCGGGGTCCAAAGCCGGCCTCGGGTGCACGGTGGTCGGGTTGACGGGCCGATGTTCCCGGGGTCGTATCTCGGCCGGGGAAGGGAGTACGGAGACGGGGGTGGGGTCGTTGGAAAAAGCCCCTCCTGGAGGATGAGGGACCCAAAGGGCTAAGGTCTCGGTCTTAAGGCGCCCGAGCTACGGCCGTTTAAATGTGCAGCGGTGGAAGTCCGTATCTCCGGCCCCCGGGGTCGCACGGACCCGAGGCTGGTGTCCCCGGAAAGCCCCGAGAGAGACCTTTCGAACGAGACCGGCCGCGCCTCCGGCGGACGAACGCAGCGGACGCTACGGGCGCGCAAACTCCGGACGAGCGTTTTTTTTTTTTCGAACCGCCGTATCTCGGCCGCGGAAAGGGTCGGAGGGTCGAGGGCGGGCTCGTTCGAAAGGTCCCCTCGGGTAGAGCGACCGACCCCGAGGGCGACGTCCTCGGACTTAAGGTGCCCGAGCAGCTGCAGTGGGAAAATCCGGAGACGGCCCCCCGTATCTCCGCCGCGGAAAGGGCCAGATACTCGCGGGTGGGCTCGATCGAAAGGGCCACTCCGGCGGACCAATCGAACCGAAGGTCGAAGGCCCCGGGCCCGAGGCGCCGGAGCGGCGCGGTAACGAAATTCGGATATTTGACCGGAAGAATCTCCGGTCCACGGGGTCGCACGGACTCGGGGCCGGCGTCGCCGAAAAGCCCCGGGAAAGACCTTTCGAACGAGGCCGGCCGCGCCTCCGGCGGTCGAACGCAGCGGACGCTACGGGCGCGCGAACTCCGGACCAGCGTGTTTTTTTTCGATCCGCCGTATCTCGGCCGCGGAAAGGGTCGGAGGGTCGAGGGCGGGCTCGTTCGAAAGGTCCCCTCGGGTAGAGCGACCGACCCCGAGGGCGACGTCCTCGGACTTAAGGCGCTCCGAGCAGCGGCCGTGGGAAAATCCGGAGACGGCCCCCCGTATCTCCGCCGCGGAAAGGGCCAGATACTCGCGGGTGGGCTCGATCGAAAGGGCCCTTCCGGCGGACCAATCGACCCGAAGGTCGAAGGCCCCGGGCCCGAGGCGCCGGAGCGGCGCGGGAACGAAATTCGGATATTCGACCGGAAGTATCTCCGGTCCACAGGGTCGCACGGACTCGGGGCCGGCGTCGCCGGAAAGCCCCGGGAAAGACCTTTCGAACGAGACCGGCCGCGCCTCCGGCGGACGAACGCAGCGGACGCTACGGGCGCGCGAACTCCGGACCAGCGTTTTTTTTTTCGATCCGCCGTATCTCGGCCGCGGAAAGGGTCGGAGGGTCGAGGGCGGGCTCGTTCGAAAGGTCCCCTCGGGTAGAGCGACCGCCCGCGAGGGCGACGTCCTCGGACTTAAGGCGCTCGAGCAGCGGCCGTGGGAAAATCCGGAGACGGCCCCACGTATCTCCGCCGCGGAAAGAGCCAGATACTCGCGGGTGTGCTCGTTCGAAAGGGCCCCTCCGGCGGACCAATCGACCCGAAGGTCGAAGGCCCCGGGCCCGAGGCGCCGGAGCGGCGCGGGAACGAAATTCGGATATTCGACCGGAAGTATCTCCGGTCCACGGGGTCGCACGGACTCGGGGCCGGCGTCGCCGGAAAGCCCCGGGAAAGACCTTTCGAACGAGACAAGCCGCGCCTCCGGCGGACGAACGCAGCGGACGCTACGGGCGCGCGAACTCCGGACCAGCGTTTTTTTTTTTCGATCCGCCGTATCTCGGCCGCGGAAAGGGTCGGAGGGTCGAGGGTGGGCTCGTTCGAAAGGTCCCCTCGGGTAGAGCGACCGACCCCGAGGGCGACGTCCTCGGACTTAAGGCGCCCGAGCAGCGGCCGTGGGAAAATCCGGAGACGGCCCCCCGTATCTCCGCCGGGGAATGGGCCAGATACTCGCGGGTGGGCTCGTTCGAAAGGGCTCCTCCGGCGGACCAATCGACCCGAAGGTCGAAGGCCCCGGGCCCGAGGCGCCGGAGCGGCGCGGGAACGAAATTCGGATATTCGACCGGAAGTATCTCCGGTCCACGGGGTCGCACGGACTCGTGGCCGGCGTCGCCGGAAAGCCCCTGGAAAGACCTTTCGAACGAGACCGGTCACGCCTCCGGCGGACGAACGCAGCGGACGCTACGGGCGAGCAAACTCCGGACGAGCGTTTTTTTTTTTTTTCGAACCGCCGTATCTCGGCCGCAGAAAGGGTCGGAGGGTCGAGGGCGGGCTCGTTCGAAAGGTCCCCTCGGGTAGAGCGACCGACCCTGAGGGCGACGTCCTCGGACTTAAGGCGCCCGAGCAGCGGCCGTGGGAAAATCCGGAGACGGCCCCCCGTATCTCCGCCGGGGAAAGGGCCAGATACTCGCGGGTGGGCTCGTTCGAAAGGGCTCCTCCGGCGGACCAATCGACCCGAAGGTCGAAGGCCCCGGGCCCGAGGCGCCGGAGCGGCGCGGGAACGAAATTCGGATATTCGACCGGAAGTATCTCCGGTCCACGGGGTCGCACGGACTCGGGGCCGGCGTCGCCGGAAAGCCCCGGGAAAGACCTTTCGAACGAGACCGGCCGCGCCTCCGGCGGACGAACGCAGCGGACGCTACGGGCGCGCGAACTCCGGACCAGCGTTTTTTTTTTTTCGATCCGCCGTATCTCGGCCGCGGAAAGGGTCGGAGGGTCCAGGGCGGGCTCGTTCGAAAGGTCCCCTCGGGTAGAGCGACCGACCCCGAGGGCGACGTCCTGGGACTTAAGGCGCCCGAGCAGCGGCCGTGGGAAATTCCGGAGACGGCACCTCGTATCTCCGCTGCGGAAAGGGCCAGATACTCGCGGGTGGGCTCGTTCGAAAGGGCCCCTCCGGCGGACCGACCGACCCGAAGGTCGAAGGACCCAGGCCCGAGGCGCCGGAGCGGCGCTGTAACGAAATTCGGATTTTCGACCGGAAGTATCTCCGGTCCCCCGGGCCGACCGAGGCGCACCCTCCCGGCCGCGGACCCGGCGGGTAGGGCGAACAGGTGCCATCAGGTATATAGCTAAGTCGATCGGGGTTGACCAACTGTCGGAGAGGCGAAAGCTCCAGAACCTAAGTCGATGGGGTTGACCAACTGCTGGAGAAGTGAAAGCTCCAGAGCCTAAGTCAATTGGGGTTGACCAACTGTCGGAGAGGCGAAAGCTCTAGAACCTAAGTCGATTGAGTTTGACCAACTGCTGGAAACTCGAATGCTCCAAAACCTAAGTCGATTGGGGTTGACCAACTGCTGGAAAATCTTTCGGGTTGACCAACGGTTGGAGAAATTTTGGGGTTGACCAACTGTTTGGTTCTCCAGAAGGGCCGGGAGGATGGGGCTTAGTCCGGTGGGGGAGTGCTTAAGAGTGGGATGGCAGGGACCGAACGGTGCGCCGGGTACGAGCTCCAGGGTGTCCGTCGCGGGGTCCAAAGCCGGCCTCGGGTGCACGGTGGTCGGGTTGACGGGGCGATGTTCCCGGGGTCGTATCTCGGCCGGGAAGGGGGTACGGAGACGGGGGTGGGGTCGTTGGAAAGGGCCCCTCCTGGAGGATGAGGGACCCAAAGGGCTAAGGTCTCGGTCTTAAGGCGCCCGAGCTACGGCCGTTTAAATGTGCAGCGGTAGAAGTCCGTATCTCCGGCCCCCGGGGTCGCACGGACTCGTGGCCGGCGTCGCCGGAAAGCCCCTGGAAAGACCTTTCGAACGAGACCGGTCACGCCTCCGGCGGACGAACGCAGCGGACGCTACGGGCGAGCAAACTCCGGACGAGCGTTTTTTTTTTTTCGAACCGCCGTATCTCGGCCGCGGAAAGGGTCGGAGGGTCGAGGGCGGGCTCGTTCGAAAGGTCCCCTCGGGTAGAGCGACCGACCCCGAGGGCGACGTCCTGGGACTTAAGGCGCCCGAGCAGCGGCCGTGGGAAATTCCGGAGACGGCACCTCGTATCTCCGCTGCGGCAAGGGAAACTAGCATTTTCGTGGGAGTTGAGCCTATTCATATAGATTGCCATTGTACCGCTAGGCTACCGGTGGGCTCGTAGACCTTTCGTGTACGTCCATGGAGCGCTAAATTAAGTTACTACCGGGCATTTTTACCCTTGCGGTGGTCAAGGTGCCGATTTACCGCATAGGCAGTGTACGGACACCACCAGGGGAGCTCACGTCATTCGGGGTACTCCCGCGGCAAGCCTATTCGTCCACCTGGGTGCATACCATTGTTAACAGGCTCCCGCGGGAAGCCTATTCGTCCCCCTGACCGCCTTCTTTCTTCATCTCGTCCGCCGAGCGCCTATACGTCCCCCTGACCGTCGACCTTCACCGTAGTCTTCCTCGCTCCCGCGGAAAGCCTATTCGACGGCCTATTCGTCCCCCTGACCGCTTAGTTTTCTTCATCTCGTCCAGGCAGTGCCTATTCCTCCCCCTGACCCCCTAGCCTCACCGGAGTCTTCCTCACCCGCGGAAAGCCTATTCGTCCCCCTGACCGCTTAGTTTCTTCATCTCGTCCAGGGAGCGCCTATTCGTCCCCCTGACCCCCTAGCCGCACCGGAGTCTTCCTCATCCCGCGGAAAGCCTATTCGTCCCCCTGACCGCTTAGTTTCTTCATCTCGTCCGCCGAGCGCCTATTCGTCCCCCTGACCCCCTAGCCTCACCGGAGTCTTCCTCGGTCCGCAGACGTCCTATTTCATCCCCCTGACCGCCTACCCATCCCCCACACTCCCGTCTACTGTCGAATAAGCGGCGAACGTAAGGCGGCGTATCTAGGCGACCGTAGGTCGTGGGGCCTCGAGACGGGGCTCGTTTTTCTCGTCGCGACCCACCGGCCCCGCATATAAAGTTCCGCGTGCCCCGGGCCCCGTTAAGCGCTCGATCGGCCCCAAAAGCCAGCAACAGCCTATTTTTTTAGGCAGTCACCGGACGCGGCGTAACTCTGAGGTCGAAGGTCGCGGGAGCCTCCAAATTCGGGTCGGTGGCTCCCGAGGGGCCCCCGAACGGACCCCTGAAGTTTCGGACCTCTGCGTCGTTCCCGAGTATCATTTTTGGCCCCTTAGGCAAAAATAATAATTTCACAAAATCAAAGGGTCTAGAGGCTATAAGCAGTCAGATCACACGAGAGATTTCTTTGCACGGGTCTGACTTTTTTCTCCCGGCCCCCAGGGACCCGGCGCTCGGGTATGACGGGCGAGGGCACCGGCCGAACCAGGGCGCAAAGTCGGGGGCCCCTCGGGCGCTCGGGGGCCGTACGGGAACCCCGGACGCGGCCAACTTACGCCATTATACGGTAGGCGGTCGACGGTAGGGCTAGGGTTCGGGAGGCCCTCGGGCCCCGGGCCCCGGAATTCGGCACGCCGCGCCTGCCGGGGCCCCTCTGTCGGGGCCCCGAGTTCCGCGGCTCCCGGCGCCTTCCCCGCGAACCAGGAAGTCCCGTCCGTAACTTATTAGGCGGCGGACGAAAAGCTTCGTATCTCGGGGGTCGAAGGTCACCGGGCCCGGAAATTCGGCACGGTGTATCGACTCGGGCTCCCACCTCGGGGCCCGGCGTCCCGCGGCTCCTGGCCCTTCTGGAGCGTGTCTCGCGGCAAAAAAAAAAGCGCTACTCGAGCACATGGCGCTGAGGTGACCATGCGGTGCGGAGGTGTAAGAACGGCTAAAGGGAAACGCTTTCTCGCGCCTGCCGTTCGTCGAGGGCCGCGCGACGCAAGCCCGCGCGACGTTTGGGGCCCGTCGGGCCCTCGGGGGCCGTACGGGAGCCGCTTCCCGCTCGCCGTCAAATAAGTCAGGGGCGGATCCCGACCGTAACTTAATACGCGGCGGGCGGGAAACCTCCGTATTTCAGGGGTCGAAGGTCGCAGGGGCCCGAAACGCGGCTCCTGTTTCTCGTCGCGGGCCCCCGACCGCGCCTCAGAAGTTCCGCCGCCCCTCGGGTTCGTTAAGCGTTCGTCGGGCCCCAAAAGCCAGCAACAGCCTAATTTTAGGCGCTCTACGTCACGTCTCGTTACTCGGAGGTCGAAGGTCGCCGGGCCCCGGAATTCGGGTCGGTGGCTCCCCAGGGGCCCCCGACCGGACGCCCCGAGTTTCGGCCCTCTGCGTCGCTCCCGAGTGTGATTTTTGGCCTCTTAAGAAAAATAAACATTTGAGAAAATTTCCCATTCAAAAGGGTCTAGAGGCTTTAGGCAGTCAGACCACACGAGAGATTTCTTTGTACGGGTCAAAAATTTTTCGCCTAGCTCCCCGGGAGCCGGCGTTCGGGTATGACGGGCGGGGGCCCCCGGCGAACCAGGGCGCAAAGTCGGGGGCCCCTCGGGCGCTCGGGGGCCGAACGGAACCCCCGGACGCGCCCAACTTATACCATTATACGGTAGGCGGTCGACGGTAGGGCTAGGGTTCGGGAGGCCCTCGGGCCCCGGGCCCCGGAATTCGGCACGTCGCGTCTGCCGGGGCCCCTTTGTCGGGGCCCCGAGTTCCGCGGCTCCTGGTGCGACAGGAAGTCCCACCTGTAACTTATTAAGCGGCAGACGGAAAGGCCTATATCTCAGGGGTCGAAGGTCGCAGGGCCCCGAATCTCGCCACGGCGTATCGACTCGGGTCCCCGCCCCGGGGCCCGGGGTCCCGCGTCTCCTGGCCCTTCCGGAACGCGTCTCGTGGCAAAAAAAAAGTGCTACTCGAGCACATGGCGCTAAGGTGACCGTGTGGTGCGGAGGTGTAAGAGCGGTTAACGAGAGACGCTTTCTCGCGCCTGCCGTTCGTCGGGGGCCGCGCGACGCAACTTTCTGTAAAGTTTGGGGCCCCTCGGGCCCTCGGGGGCCGCGCGGGAGCCGTGTCCGTTTGGCGTCAAACAAGTCGCGGGTGGGAGTTTCCTGTTTGGCAGGAAGGTCGCAGGGGCACGGAACTCGGCAGGCCGCATCGCCCGGGGCCCCAGAGTCGGGGCCCCGAGTTCCGCGGCCCCAGGTGCGACAGGAAGTCCCACCTGTAACTTATTAGGCGGCAGACGGACAGGCCTATATCTCAGGGGTCGAAGGTCGCAGGGGCCCGAAACTCGGCACGGTGTAACGGCGAGGGCCAACGGGTCGGGGCCCGGAGTTCCGCGGCTCCCGGCCCTTTTTGGGCCTGTTTGTACCTCGTAGAAAACTGCTGTTTGAGGCCTACACGAGCACATGGTCTCATAGAGGCCTATGTAAGGCAGAGAGATTTATTAAAAATAATAAAAAATACTTTTTGGCACCTCCGGGACGCGGCCCCGCCGTATGTCGTCGAGGGCCACGCGACGCAACTTTCTGTAAAGTTTGGGGCTCCTCGGGCCCTCGGGGGCCGCGCGGGAGCCGTGTCCGTTTGGCGTCAAACAAGTCGCCGGTGGGAGTTTCCTGTTTGGCAGGAAGGTCGCAGGGGCCCGGAACTCGGCACGCCGCATCGCCCGGGGCCCCAGAGTCGGGGCCCCGAGTTCCGCGGCCCCAGGTGCGACCGGAAGTCCCACCTGTAACTTATTAGGCGGCAGACGGACAGGCCTATATCTCAGGGGTCGAAGGTCGCAGGGGCCCGAAACTCGGCACGGTGTAACGGCGAGGGCCAACGGGTCGGGGCCCGGAGTTCCGCGGCTCCCGGCCCTTTTTGGGCCTGTTTGTACCTCGTAGAAAACTGCTGTTTGAGGCCTACACGAGCACATGGTCTCATAGAGGCCTATGTAAAGCAGAGAGATGCATTAAAAATAATAAAAAATACTTTTTTGCACCTCCGGGACGCGGCCCCGCCGTATGTCGTCGAGGGCCACGCGACGCAACTTTCTGTAAAGTTTGGGGCTCCTCGGGCCCTCGGGGGCCGCGCGGGAGCCGTGTCCGTTTGGCGTCAAACAAGTCGCCGGTGGGAGTTTCCTGTTTGGCAGAAAGGTCGCAGGGGCCCGGAACTCGGCACGCCGCATCGCCCGGGGCCCCAGAGTCGGGGCCCCGAGTTCCGCGGCCCCAGGTGCGACCGGAAGTCCCACCTGTAACTTATTAGGCGGCAGACGGACAGGCCTATATCTCAGGGGTCGAAGGTCGCAGGGGCCCGAAACTCGGCACGGCGTAACGGCGAGGGCCCCCGAGTCGGGGCCCGGAGTCCCGCGGCTCCTGGCCCTTTCGGAGCCTGTTTGTCATTGGCTAATTAGTTACTGCTGGAGATGATTACTTGAAAAACTCTAAGTCCAAAACAGCATCCCATTCGTAACTTAAATGCCATCCCAGTCATGGCTTAATTTACTTGAAATAAACATCCCAGTCATGGCTTAAATAAGCTTCAAATGTACATGATGTGCAAAAAAAACTCTAAGTCCAAAACTGCATCCCGGTCATAGCTTATTCAGATTAAGCTACATAAGCTGTCATTGTACATCCCGACTGTAACTTATTTGACGCGGCCAAACTAGGCTGTTGGTGGACATGCAGTTTTTAGCCTAATTATGCATAAATTACATATGCAAATTACCCTATGATGTCAGACACGCCTCCCTGTACGCGTACGATCGAAAAAACACCATTTCATTTAAGAATTTTGACGAATTAACCCTCTTTTTAACGAGCTGTCCAGGAACAGCCTATTTAGGCCCCATTAGAATAAGTTACAGCCAGGATGTACAGCAACAACCTATTTCCATGGTGTCAAACAAGTTACAGTCGGGATGTACAACAACAGCCTATTTCGGTCACGTCAAAGAAGTTACGGTCGGGATGTCCAATGACAATCTAATCGACCATGTCAAATAAGTTGCATTTGGGATAAAAAGTCAAAAAATCATCCCGACTGTCACTTATTAGACGCGACCGGCCTAGGCTGTTGCTGTACATCCCGACCGTAACTTATTTGACAAGACCTAAATAGGCTGTTGTTGTACATCCCGAATGTAGCTTATTCAATGGGTCCAATCTAGGCTGTTGCTGGACAAGCCGTTTTTAGCCTAATTATGCATAATTTACATATGCAAATTACCATATGATGTAAGACACGCCTCCCTGTACGCGTACGACCGAAAAAACACCGTTTCATTTACGAATTTTGACGAATTAACACTCTTTTTAACGAGCTGTCCAAGAACAGCCTATTTAGACCCCATTAGAATAAGTTACAGCCGGGATGTACAGCTACAACCTATTTCCATGGTGTCAAACAAGTTACAGTCGGGATGTACAACAACAGCCTATTTCGGTCACGTCAAAGAAGTTACGGTCGGGATGTCCAATGACAATCTAATCGACCATGTCAAACAAGTTGCATTTGGGATAAAAAGTCAAAAAATCATCCCGACTGTCACTTATTAGACGCGACCGGCCTAGGCTGTTGCTGTACATCCCGACTGTAACTTATTTGACAAGACCTAAATAGGCTGTTGTTGTACATCCCGAATGTAGCTTATTCAATGGGTCCAATCTAGGCTGTTGCTGGACAAGCCGTTTTTAGCCTAATTATGCATAATTTACATATGCAAATTACCCTATGATGTAAGACACGCCTCCCTGTACGCGTACGACCGAAAAAACACAGTTTCATTTACGAATTTTGACGAATTAACACTCTTTTTAACGAGCTGTCCAAGAACAGCCTATTTAGACCCCATTAGAATAAGTTACAGCCGGGATGTACAGCGACAACCTATTTCCATGGTGTCAAACAAGTTACAGTCGGGATGTACAACAACAGCCTATTTCGGTCACGTCAAATAAGTTACGGTCGGGATGTCCAATGACAATCTAATCGACCATGTCAAATAAGTTGCATTTGGGATAAAAAGTGAAAAAATCATCCCGACTGTCACTTATTAGACGCGACCGGCCTAGGCTGTTGCTGTACATCCCGACTGTAACTTATTTGACAAGACCAAAATAGGCTGTTGTTGTACATCCCAAACGTAGCTTATTCAATGGGTCCAATCTAGGCTGTTGCTGGACAAGCCGTTTTTAACCTAATTATGCATAATTTACATATGCAAATTACCCTATGATGTTAGACACGCCTCCCTGTACGCGTACGACCGAAAAAACACCGTTTAATTTACGAATTTTGACGAATTAACACTCTTTTTAACGAGCTGTCCAGGAACAGCCTATTTAGGCCCCATTAGAATAAGTTACAGCCGGGATGTACAGCTACAACCTATTTCCATGGTGTCAAACAAGTTACAGGCGGGATGTACAACAACAGCTTATTTCGGTCACGTCAAATAGGTTACGGCCGGGATGTCCAATGACAACTTAATCGACCATGTCAAATAAGTTGCATTTGGGATAAAAATTCAAAAAATCATCCCGACTGTCACTTATTGGACATGACCGGCCTAGGCTGTTGCTGTACATCCCGACTGTAACTTATTGGACAAGACCTAAATAGGCTGTTGTTGTACATCCCAAATGTAGCTTATTCAATGGGTCCAATCTAGGCTGTTGCTGGACAAGCCGTTTTTAGCCTAATTATGCATAATTTACATATGCAAATGACCCTATGATGTCAAACACGCCTTCCTGTAGGCGTACAACCGAAAAAACACCATTGCCTTTGCGAATTTTGACGAATTAACACTCTTTTTAACCCTCTGTCCGGGAACAGCCTATTTAGGCCCTTTCGAATAAGTTACAGTCGGGATGTACACCAATAACCTAATTTGGTTGCGTCAAATAAGTTGCAATCGGACACGGGCAGCTTATCCACATCCATGATCCAGGGTGCTCGACCCACCCAACCCTTCCGACCAGGGAGCCCCATGGCCGGATACGGTGGTGTCCAACAACAGCCTATTCTGATCGCGTCAAATAAGTTGCAGTTGGACACGGGCAGCTTATCCACATCCATGATCCAGGGTGCTCGACCCACCCAGCCCTTCCGACCAGGGAGCCCCATGGCCGGATACGGTGGTGTCCAACAACAGCCTATTCTGATCGCGTCAAATAAGTTGCAGTTGGACACGGGCAGCTTATCCACATCCATGATCCAGGGTGCTCGACCCACCCAGCCCTTCCGACCAGGGAGCCCCATGGCCGGATACGGTGGTGTCCAACAACAGCCTATTCTGATCACGTCAAATAAGTTGCAGTTGGACACGGGCAGCTTATCCACATCCATGATCCAGGGTGCTCGACCCACCCAGCCCTTCCGACCAGGGAGCTCCACGATCGTGTCCAACACCAGCCTAGTCTGGTCGCTTCGAATAAGTTACAACCGGACAAGATCAGCTTAAAAACTCTAAGTCCAAAACAGCATCCCATTCATAACTTATTAGCATGGTCAAAATAAGCTGATGCTGGGATAGACTAACGCTTCAAAACCTAAGTCGATGGGGGTTGACCAACGGTCGGAGATTGTTTCGGGTTGACCAACGGTCGGAACGTCCACAAGGCCCTGGAGGATGTGGCTTTGTCCGGAAGGGGGGTGCTTAAAAGTGGGATGCCCAGGCCAAAACGGAGAGCCGGGTACGTCCCCTTGGAGCACCAGTGTGCGCGCTCGGGGTCCAAGGTACCCCATGGCCGGATAGGGTGGTGCCCGACAGCAGCCTAGTCTGGTCGCGTCAAATAAGTTGCAGTTGGACACGGGCAGGAGACACACTTCCACGCCTCAGGGTGCTCGACCCACCCAGCCCTTCCGACCAGGGAGCTCCACTATCGTGTCCGACAGCAGCTTATGCTAAGTGCATGAAATAAGTTACGACCGGACGAGATCAGCTTAAAAACTCTAAGTCCAAAAAAGCATCCCGTTCATAGCTTTTTCACATGGCCAAAATAAGCTGATACTGGGATTGACCAACGCTCCAAAACCTAAGTCGATGGGGGTTGACCAACGGTGGGGGATCTTTTCGGGTTGACCAACGGTCGGAATTTCCACAAGGGCCGGGAGGGTGGGGCTTTGTCCGGAGGGGGGGTGCTTAAGAGTGGGAGGCCCGGGCCCGAATGGAGAGCCGGGTACGGTCTCTAGGGAGCTCCAGGGTGTCCGTCTCAGGGTCCGAGGACCCCCATGGCCGGATACGGTGGTGTCCAACAACAGCCTATTCTGGTCGCGTCAAATAAGTTGCAGTTGGACACGGGCAGGAGACACACTTCCACGCCTCAGGGTGCTCGACCCACCCAGCCCTTCCGACCAGGGAGCTCCACAATCGTGTCCAACAACAGCCTATTTGGGTCACGTCAAATAAGTTACAATCGGACAAGGTGACCGAAAAACCTCTAAGTCCAAAACAGCATCCCATTCCTAACTTTGTACATGGTGGAAAATAAGCTGTTACTGGACAATGTTAATGGGGTCGTATCTCGGCCTGGGAAGGTGCTACGGACATGGGGCTTGGCTCGTCGGAAAGGTCCCTCGGCGGGGCGTCCGTGGGTGCCGGTCCCGAAGACCTGGGTCGCACAGGGCCGGAGCTACGGCCGTGGGAAAATCAGGAGAGGAGCGCCGTATCTCGGCCTTGGAAGGTGCTACGGACACGGGACATAGCTCGTCGGAAAGGTCCCTCAGCGGGGCGTCCGTGGGTGCCGGTTCCAAGGGCCTGGGTCAAACGGGGCCGGAGCTACGGCCGTTGGAATAACTAGGCTGCTTTTGTTCAGTTCATCCCGCACGTAGCCTATTTTGACCCGTGGAATAAGTTACGACCGGACGAGGTCGGACGAAAAACTCTAAGTCCAAAACAGCATCCCGGTCGTAACTTAAATCGCTTAGGGGTTTTCGCGTCAAATACGTTACAGTCGGGATGTCCAATGGCAACCTAAATATCATCCCGACCGGCACTTATTTGATGTCGTCGATTAGGTTGTCATTGTACATCCCGACCTTAGCCTACTTTGACCCTTGGAGTAAGTTACGACCGGACGAGGTTGGGAAAAAAACTCTAAGTCCAAAACAGCATCCCGATCGTAGCTTATTCAGCTTAAGTTCCATAAGCTGTCATTGTACATCCCGACTGTAACGTATTTGACGCGGCCAAACTAGGCTGTTGCTGGACAAGCCGTTTTAAGCTAATTATGCATAATTTAAATATGCAAATTAACCCTATGACGTCAGACACGCCTCCCTGTACGCGTACGAACGAAAAAACACCATTGGAATTATGAATTTTGACGAGTTAACCCTCTATTTAACACTGTCCAGCAACAGCCTATTTGGGCCCTTTCGAATGAGTTACGGCTGGGATGTACACCAACAACCTAATGTGGTAGCGTCAAAAGGGTTACAGTCGGGATGTACAACGACAGCCTATTTTGGTAGTGTCAAATAGGTTACGGCCGGGATGTCCAATGACAACTTAATCGACCATGTCAAATAAGTTGCATTTGGGATACAAGATCCCGGTCGTAACTTAAACTGCTTGGGAGTTTTTACGTCAAATAGGTTGTGGTCGGGATGTACAATGGCAACCTATTCTACCACGTCAGAAAGTTACATTTGGGATATAAATGTTAAATATCATCCCGACCGTCACTTATTTGATGTCGTCGAATAGGTTACGACCGGACAAAGGCTGTCGCCGTACATCCCGACCGTAGCCTATTCTGACCAGCGGAATAAGTTACGGCCGGACGAGATCGGACGAAAAACTCTAAGTCCAAAACGGCATCCCGGTCGTGGCCTAAATTGCTTAGGGGTTTTCGCGTCAAATACGTTGTAGTCGGGATGTCCAATGGCAACTTATTCAACCGTGTCGGATAAGTTACATTTGGGATATAAATGTTAAATATCATCCCGACCGTCACTTATTTGATGTCGTCGAATAGGTTGTGGCTGTACATCCCGGCCGCAGCCTATTTTGACCTGTAAAATAAGTTACGACCGGACAAAACAGCCTCCCGGTCGTGGCTTAAATTGCTTGGGGATTTTCGCGTCAAATACGTTGTAGTCGGGATGTCCGATGGCAACCTATTCAACCACGTCGGATAAGTTACAATTGGGATATAAATGTTAAATATCATCCCGACCGTCACTTATTTGATGTCGTCGAATAGGTTGTCGGTGTACATCCCGGCCGCAGCCTATTTTGACCCTTAGAATAAGTTACGACCGGACAAAGGCTGTCGCCGTACATCCCGACCGTAGCCTATTCTGACCAGCGGAATAAGTTACGACCGGACGAGATCGGACGAAAAACTCTAAGTCCAAAACGGCATCCCGGTCGTGGCCTATTTTGACCCGTAAAATAAGTTTCGACCGGACAAAACAGCCTCCCGGTCGTGGCTTAAATTGCTTGGGGGTTTTCGCGTCAAATACGTTGTAGTCGGGATGTCCAATGGAAACTTATTCAACCGTGTCAGATAAGTTACATTTGGGATATAAATGTTAAATATCATCCCGACCGTCACTTATTTGACGTCGTCGAATAGGTTGTCGCCGTACATCCCGGCCGCAGCCTATTTTGACCCGTGGAATAAGTTACGGCCGGACGTAAGCTGCCGTTGTACGTCCCGGCCTTAGCCTAATTTGACCGGCGGAATAAGTTGCGAGCGGACGAGGTCGGACGAAAACTCTAAGTCCAAAACGGCATCCCGCTCACGACTTAATTCACGCGGTCAAAATAAGCGGCAGCCGGACACGTCTCGGGCGGTCAGGGGGACGAACGTGCCGTCGTTTAGGTGGCCGACGGGAGCTAAGCGGTCAGGGGGACGGATAGGCCTTCCGCGGGAGAACGTAGGCGGTCAGGGGGACGGATAGGCCTTCCGCGGGAGGCCACAGGCTGACAGGGGGACGACCTCGTGGTCGTTTAGGCTGCTTCCGGGACGTAGGCGGTCAGGGGGATGTTTAGGCTTTCCGCGGGATCCCCCTAAGCTTCCCGCAGGAGGTTTAGGCCTTCCGCGGGAGGGGTGGCGGCTATAAGCGGTGAACGGGATGCAGGGTCGTCGTTTAAGCTGCGAGCGGGACCTTGCAAAAGCGCACCAAGGGGGACGATAGGCGCCCGGTGGACGTGCCGGCCGTCACCTAAACTGATCGGTCGCTTAGGCTGCTCCCGGGAGGCGGGGCGCCCCCCTGTGGCGACCGCGCGCCACTGCGGTCGCCCCTTGCCAAAAGCGCACCAAGGGGGATGATAGGCGTTCTGTGGGATGACACCCCCCACCTAATCGACGACGTCGACTAAGCTGTGGCCGGGAGTGGTGGAGCCACCCCATGGCCGAGGCCCGAACTGCCCCTGACTCGACGTTCCGGAGGCCGTTTTCGGAAAATCCCTGCGACCCCCCCTTGGGGTCTGGGGTCCCGAAAACTGCTCCGCGTCGTACCCCGGGCTGGGGACTACCCCCCTGCGGCGTTTTGGGGGCGGGGAAAAATCATCTAGGGGGCGGCGCGCAGCGTCCAAGACAAGCCTACCGTTCGCTGTCATTTAAGCGGCTCAGACTCCCCCGTGCGATTCTGCTTCCCTAGGGCGGGGCCGGGAGGATGGGGCTTAGTCCGGTGGGGGAGTGCTTAAGAGTGGGATGGCAGGGACCGAACGGTGCGCCGGGTACGAGCTCCAGGGTGTCCGTCGCGGGGTCCAAAGCCGGCTTCGGGTGCACGGTGGTCGGGTTGACGGGGCGATGTTCCCGGGGTCGTATCTCGGCCGGGAAGGGGGTACGGAGACGGGGGTGGGGTCGTTGGAAAGGGCCCCTCCTGGAGGATGAGGGACCCAAAGGGCTAAGGTCTCGGTCTTAAGGCGCCCGAGCTACGGCCGTTTAAATGTGCAGCGGTAGAAGTCCGTATCTCCGGCCCCCGGGGTCGCACGGACCCGAGGCTGGTGTCCCCGGAAAGCCCCCTGAGAGACCTTTCGAACGAGACCGGCCGCGCCTCCGGCGGACGAACGCAGCGGACGCTACGGGCGCGCGAACTCCAGACGAGCGTTTTTTTTTTTCGAACCGCCGTATCTCGGCCGCGGAAAGGGTCGGAGGGTCGAGGGCGGGCTCGTTCGAAAGGTCCCCTCGGGTAGAGCGACCGACCCCGAGGGCGACGTCCTCGGACTTAAGGCGCCCGAGCAGCGGCCGTGGGAAAATCCGGAGACGGCCCCCTGTATCTCCGCCGCGGAAAGGGCCAGATACTCGCGGGTGGGCTCGTTCGAAAGGGCTTCTCCGGCGGACCAATCGACCCGAAGGTCGAAGGCCCCGGGCCCGAGGCGCCGGAGCGGCGCGGGAACGAAATTCGGATATTCGACCGGAAGTATCTCCGGTCCACGGGGTCGCACGGACTCGGGGCCGGCGTCGCCGGAAAGCCCCGGGAAAGACCTTTCGAACGAGACCGGCCGCGCCTCCGGCGGACGAACGCAGCGGACGCTACGGGCGCGCGAACTCCGGACCAGCGTGTTTTTTTTTTCGATCCGCCGTATCTCGGCCGCGGAAAGGGTCGGAGGGTCGAGGGCGGGCTCGTTCGAAAAGTCACCTCGGGTAGAGCGAACGACCCCGAGGGCGACGTCCTCGGACTTAAGGCGCCCGAGCAGCGGCCGTGGGAAAATCCGGAGACGGCCCACCATATCTCTGCCGGGGAAAGGGCCAGATACTCGCGGGTGGGCTCGATCGAAAGGGCCCTTCCGGTGGACCAATCGACCCGAAGGTCGAAGGCCCCGGGCCCGAGGCGCCGGAGCGGCGCGGGAACGAAATTCATATATTCGACCGGAAGTATCTCCGGTCCACGGGGTCGCACGGACTCGGGGCCGGCGTCGCCGGAAAGCCCCGGGAAAGACCTTTCGAACGAGACCGGCCGCGCCTCCGGCGGACGAACGCAGCGGACGCTACGGGCGCGCGAACTCCGGACCAGCGTTTTTTTTTTGATCCGCCGTATCTCGGCCGCGGAAAGGGTCGGAGGGTCGAGGGCGGGCTCGTTCGAAAGGTCCCCTCGGGTAGAGCGACCGACCGCGAGGGCGACGTCCTCGGACTTAAGGCGCTCGAGCAGCGGCCGTGGGAAAATCCGGAGACGGCCCCCCGTATCTCCGCCGCGGAAAGGGTCGGAGGGTCGAGGGCGGGCTCGTTCGAAAGGTCCCCTCGGGTAGAGCGACCGACCCCGAGGGCGACGTCCTCGGACTTAAGGCGCCCGAGCAGCGGTAGTGGGAAAATCCGGAGACGGCCCCCCGTATCTCCGCCGCGGAAAGGGCCAGATACTCGCGGGTGGGCTCGATCGAAAGGGCCCCTCCGGCGGACCAATCGACCCGAAGGTCGAAGGCCCCGGGCCCGAGGCGCCGGAGCGGCGCGGGAACGAAATTCGGATATTCGACCGGAAGTATCTCCGGTCCACGGGGACACACGGACTCGGGGCCGGCGTCGCCGGAAAGCCCCGGGAAAGACCTTTCGAACGAGACCGGCCGCGCCTCCGGCGGACGAACGCAGCGGACGCTACGGGCGCGCGAACTCCGGACCAGCGTTTTTTTTTTCGATCCGCCGTATCTCGGCCGCGGAAAGGGTCGGAGGGTCGAGGGCGGGCTCGTTCGAAAGGTCACCTCGGGTAGAGCGACCGACCGCGAGAGCGACGTCCTCGGACTTAAGGCGCTCGAGCAGCGGCCGTGGGAAAATCCGGAGACGGCCCCCCGTATCTCCGCCGTGGAAAGGGCCAGATACTCGCGGGTCGGCTCGATCGAAAGGGCCCCTCCGGCGGACCAATCGACCCGAAGGTCGAAGGCCCCGGGCCCGAGGCGCCGGAGCGGCGCGGGAACGAAATTCGGATATTCGACCGGAAGTATCTCCGGTCCACGGGGTCGCACGGACTCGGGGCCGGCGTCGCCGGAAAGCCCCTGGAAAGACCTTTCGAACGAGACCGGCCGCGCCTCCGGCGGACGAACGCAGCGGACGCTACGAGCGCGCGAACTCCGGACCAGCGTTTTTTTTTTCGATCCGCCGTATCTCGGCCGCGGAAAGGGTCGGAGGGTCGAGGGCGGGCTCGTTCGAAAGGTCCCCTCGGGTAGAGCGACCGACCGCGAGGGCGACGTCCTCGGACTTAAGGCGCTCGAGCAGTGGCCGTGGGAAAATCCGGAGACGGCCCCCCGTATCTCCGCCTCGGAAAGGGCCAGATACTCGCGGGTGGGCTCGATCGAAAGGGCCCCTCCGGCGGACCAATCGACCCGAAGGTCGAAGGCCCCGGGCCCGAGGCGCCGGAGCGGCGCGGGAACGAAATTCGGATATTCGACCGGAAGTATCTCCGGTCCACGGGGTCGCACGGACTCGGGGCCGGCGTCGCCGGAAAGCCCCTGGAAAGACCTTTCGAACGAGACCGGCCGCGCCACCGGCGGACGAACGCAGCGGACGCTACGGGCGCGCGAACTCCGGACCAGCGTTTTTTTTTTTTCGATCCGCCGTATCTCGGCCGCGGAAAGGGTCGGAGGGTCGAGGGCGGGCTCGTTCGAAAGGTCCCCTCGGGTAGAGCGACCGACCGCGAGGGCGACGTCCTCGGACTTAAGGCGCTCGAGCAGCGGCCGTGGGAAAATCCGGAGACGGCCCCACGTTTCTCCGCCGCGGAAAGGGCCAGATACTCGCGGGTGGGCTCGATCGAAAGGGCCCCTCCGGCGGACCAATCGACCCGAAGGTCGAAGGCCCCGGGCCCGAGGCGCCGGAGCGGCGCGGGAACGAAATTCGGATATTCGACCGGAAGTATCTCCGGTCCACGGGGTCGCACGGACTCGGGGCCGGCGTCGACGGAAAGCCCCGGGAAAGACCTTTCGAACGAGACAAGCCGCGCCTCCGGCGGACGAACGCAGCGGACGCTACGGGCGCGCGAACTCCGGACCAGCGTTTTTTTTTTTTCGATCCGCCGTATCTCGGCCGCGGAAAGGGTCGGAGGGTCGAGGGTGGGCTCGTTCGAAAGGTCCCCTCGGGTAGAGCGACCGACCCCGAGGGCGACGTCCTCGGACTTAAGGCGCCCGAGCAGCGGCCGTGGGAAAATCCGGAGACGGCCCCCCGTATCTCCGCCGGGGAATGGGCCAGATACTCGCGGGTGGGCTCGTTCGAAAGGGCTCCTCCGGCGGACCAATCGACCCGAAGGTCGAAGGCCCCGGGCCCGAGGCGCCGGAGCGGCGCGGGAACGAAATTCGGATATTCGACCGGAAGTATCTCCGGTCCACGGGGTCGCACGGACTCGTGGCCGGCGTCGCCGCAAAGCCCCTGGAAAGACCTTTCGAACGAGACCGGTCACGCCTCCGGCGGACGAACGCAGCGGACGCTACGGGCGAGCAAACTCCGGACGAGCATTTTTTTTTTTTTCGAACCGCCGTATCTCGGCCGCGGACCCGGCGGGTAGGGCGAACAGGTGCCATCAGGTATATAGCTAAGTCGATCGGGGTTGACCAACTGTCGGAGAGGCGAAAGCTCCAGAACCTAAGTCGATGGGGTTGACCAACTGCTGGAGAAGTGAAAGCTCCAGAGCCTAAGTCAATTGGGGTTGACCAACTGTCGGAGAGGCGAAAGCTATAGAACCTAAGTCGATTGAGATTGACCAACTGCTGGAAACTCGAACGCTCCAAAACCTAAGTCGATTGAGGTTGACCAACTGCTGGAAACGCGAACGCTCCAAAACCTAAGTCGATTGGGGTTGACCAACTGCTGGAAAATCTTTCGGGTTGACCAACGGTTGGAGAAATTTTGGGGTTGACCAACTGTTTGGTTCTCCAGAAGGGCCGGGAGGATGGGGCTTAGTCCGGTGGGGGAGTGCTTAAGAGTGGGATGGCAGGGACCGAACGGTGCGCCGGGTACGAGCTCCAGGGTGTCCGTCGCGGGGTCCAAAGCCGGCCTCGGGTGCACGGTGGTCGGGTTGACGGGGCGATGTTCCCGGGGTCGTATCTCGGCCGGGGAAGGGGGTACGGAGACGGGGGTGGGGTCGTTGGAAAGGGCCCCTCCTGGAGGATGAGGGACCCAAAGGGCTAAGGTCTCGGTCTTAAGGCGCCCGAGCTACGGCCGTTTAAATGTGCAGCGGTGGAAGTCCGTATCTCCGGCCGCCGGGGTCGCACGGACCCGAGGCTGGTGTCCCCGGAAAGCCCCGAGAGAGACCTTTCGAACGAGACCGGCCGCGCCTCCGGCGGACGAACGCAGCGGACGCTACGGGCGCGCGAACTCCGGACGAGCGTTTTTTTTTTTCGAACCGCCGTATCTCGGCCGCGGAAAGGGTCGGAGGGTCGAGGGCGGGCTCGTTCGAAAGGTCCCCTCGGGTAGAGCGACCGACCCCGAGGGCGACGTCCTGGGATTTAAGGCGCCCGAGCAGCGGCCGTGGGAAATTCCGGAGACGGCACCCCGTATCTCCGCTGCGGAAAGGGCCAGATACTCGCGGGTGGGCTCGTTCGAAAGGGCCCCTCCGGCGGACCGACCGACCCGAAGGTCGAAGGACCCGGGCCCGAGGCGCCGGTGCGGCGCTGTAACGAAATTCGGATTTTCGACCGGAAGTATCTCCGGTCCCCCGGGCCGACCGAGGCGCACCCTCCCGGCCGCGGACCCGGCGGGTAGGGCGAACAGGTGCCATCAGGTATATAGCTAAGTCGATCGGGGTTGACCAACTGTCGGAGAGGCGAAAGCTCCAGAACCTAAGTCGATGGGGTTGACCAACTGCTGGAGAAGTGAAAGCTCCAGAGCCTAAGTCAATTGGGGTTGACCAACTGTCGGAGAGGCGAAAGCTCTAGAACCTAAGTCGATTGAGGTTGACCAACTGCTGGAAACTCGAACGCTCCAAAACCTAAGTCGATTGAGGTTGACCAACTGCTGGAAACGCGAACGCTCCAAAACCTAAGTCGATTGGGGTTGACCAACTGCTGGAAAATCTTTCGGGTTGACCAACGGTTGGAGAAATTTTGGGGTTGACCAACTGTTTGGTTCTCCAGAAGGGCCGGGAGGATGGGGCTTAGTCCGGTGGGGGAGTGCTTAAGAGTGGGATGGCAGGGACCGAACGGTGCGCCGGGTACGAGCTCCAGGGTGTCCGTCGCGGGGTCCAAAGCCGGCCTCGGGTGCACGGTGGTCGGGTTGACGGGGCGATGTTCCCGGGGTCGTATCTCGGCCGCGGAAGGGGGTACGGAGACGGGGGTGGGGTCGTTGGAAAGGGCCCCTCCTGGAGGATGAGGGACCCAAAGGGCTAAGGTCTCGGTCTTAAGGCGCCCGAGCTACGGATGTTTAAATGTGCAGCGGTGGAAGTCCGTATCTCCGGCCCCCGGGGTCGCACGGACCCGAGGCTGGAGTCCCCGGAAAGCCCCGAGAGAGACCTTTCGAACGAGACCGGCCGCGCCTCCAGCGGACGAACGCAGCGGACGCTACGGGCGCGCGAACTCCGGACGAGCGTTTTTTTTTTCGAACCGCCGTATCTCGGCCGCGGAAAGGGTCGGAGGGTCGAGGGCGGGCTCGTTCGAAAGGTCCCCTCGGGTAGAGCGACCGACCCCGAGGGCGACGTCCTCGGACTTAAGGCGCCCGAGCAGCGGTAGTGGGAAAATCCGGAGACGGCCCCCCGTATCTCCGCCGCGGAAAGGGCCAGATACTCGCGGGTGGGCTCGATCGAAAGGGCCCCTCCGGCGGACCAATCGACCCAAAGGTCGAAGGCCCCGGGCCCGAGGCGCCGGAGCGGCGCGGGAACGAAATTCGGATATTCGACCGGAAGTATCTCCGGTCCACGGGGTCGCACGGACTCGGGGCCGGCGTCGCCGGAAAGCCCCTGGAAAGACCTTTCGAACGAGACCGGCCGCGCCTCCGGCGGACGAACGCAGCGGACGCTACGGGCGCGCGAACTCCGGACCAGCGTTTTTTTTTTTCGATCCGCCGTATCTCGGCCGCGGAAAGGGTCGGAGGGTCGAGGGCGGGCTCGTTCAAAAGGTCCCCTCGGGTAGAGCGACCGACCGCGAGGGCGACGTCCTCGGACTTAAGGCGCTCGAGCAGCGGCCGTGGGAAAATCCGGAGACGTCCCCCCGTATCTCCGCCGCGGAAAGGGCCAGATACTCGCGGGTGGGCTCGATCGAAAGGGCCCCTCCGGCGGACCAATCGACCCGAAGGTCGAAGGCCCCGGGCCCGAGGCGCCGGAGCGGCGCGGGAACGAAATTCGGATATTCGACCGGAAGTATCTCCGGTCCACGGGGTCGCACGGACTCGGGGCCGGCGTCGCCGGAAAGCCCCTGGAAAGACCTTTCGAACGAGACCGGCCGCGCCTCCGGCGGACGAACGCAGCGGACGCTACGGGCGCGCGAACTCCGGACCAGCGTTTTTTTTTTTTCGATCCGCCGTATCTCGGCCGCGGAAAGGGTCGGAGGGTCGAGGGCGGGCTCGTTCGAAAGGTCCCCTCGGGTAGAGCGACCGACCCCGAGGGCGACGTCCTCGGACTTAAGGCGCCCGAGCAGCGGCCGTGGGAAAATCCGGAGACGGCCCCCCGTATCTCCGCCGGGGAAAGGGCCAGATACTCGCGGGTGGGCTCGTTCGAAAGGGCTCCTCCGGCGGACCAATCGACCCGAAGGTCGAAGGCCCCGGGCCCGAGGCGCCGGAGCGGCGCGGGAACGAAATTCGGATATTCGACCGGAAGTATCTCCGGTCCACGGGGTCGCACGGACTCGGGGCCGGCGTCGCCGGAAAGCCCCGGGAAAGACCTTTCGAACGAGATCGTCCGCGCCTCCGGCGGACGAACGCAGCGGACGCTACGGGCGCGCGAACTCCGGACCAGCGTGTTTTTTTTTTCGATCCGCCGTATCTCGGCCGCGGAAAGGGTCGGAGGGTCGAGGGCGGGCTCGTTCGAAAGGTCCCCTCGGGTAGAGCGACCGACCCCGAGGGCGACGTCCTCGGACTTAAGGCGCCCGAGCAGCGGCCGTGGGAAAATCCGGAGACGGCCCCCCGTATCTCCGCCGCGGAAAGGGCCAGATACTCGCGGGTGGGCTCGATCGAAAGGGCCCTTCCGGCGGACCAATCGACCCGAAGGTCGAAGGCCCCGGGCCCGAGGCGCCGGAGCGGCGCGGGAACGAAATTCGGATATTCGACCGGAAGTATCTCCGGTCCACGGGGTCGCACGGACTCGGGGCCGGCGTCGCCGGAAAGCCCCGGGAAAGACCTTTCGAACGAGACCGGCCGCGCCTCCGGCGGACGAACGCAGCGGACGCTACGGGCGCGCGAACTCCGGACCAGCGTTTTTTTTTCCGATCCGCCGTATCTCGGCCGCGGAAAGGGTCGGAGGGTCGAGGGCGGGCTCGTTCGAAAGGTCCCCTCGGGTAGAGCGACCGACCGCGAGGGCGACGTCCTCAGACTTAAGGCGCTCGAGCAGCGGCCGTGGGAAAATCCGGAGACGGCCCCCCGTATCTCCGCCGCGGAAAGGGCCAGATACTCGCGGGTGGGCTCGATCGAAAGGGCCCCTCCGGCGGACCAATCGACCCGAAGGTCGAAGGCCCCGGGCCCGAGGCGTCGGAGCGGCGCGGGAACGAAATTCTGATATTCGACCGGAAGTATCTCCGGTCCACGGGGTCGCACGGACTCGGGGCCGGCGTCGCCGGAAAGCCCCGGGAAAGACCTTTCGAACGAGACCGGCCGCGCCTCCGGCGGACGAACGCAGCGGACGCTACGGGCGCGCGAACTCCGGACCAGCGTTTTTTTTTTTTTCGATCCGCCGTATCTCGGCCGCGGAAAGGGTCGGAGGGTCTAGGGCGGGCTCGTTCGAAAGGTCCCCTCGGGTAGAGCGACCGACCCCGAGGGCGACGTCCTGGGATTTAAGGCGCCCGAGCAGCGGCCGTGGGAAATTCCGGAGACGGCACCCCGTATCTCCGCTGCGGAAAGGGCCAGATACTCGCGGGTGGGCTCGTTCGAAAGGGCCCCTCCGGCGGACCGACCGACCCGAAGGTCGAAGGACCCGGGCCCGAGGCGCCGGTGCGGCGCTGTAACGAAATTCGGATTTTCGACCGGAAGTATCTCCGGTCCCCCGGGCCGACCGAGGCGCACCCTCCCGGCCGCGGACCCGGCGGGTAGGGCGAACAGATGCCATCAGGTATATAGCTAAGTCGATCGGGGTTGACCAACTGTCGGAGAGGCGAAAGCTCCAGAACCTAAGTCGATGGGGTTGACCAACTGCTGGAGAAGTGAAAGCTCCAGAGCCTAAGTCAATTGGGGTTGACCAACTGTCGGAGAGGCGAAAGCTCTAGAACCTAAGTCGATTGAGGTTGACCAACTGCTGGAAACTCGAACGCTCCAAAACCTAAGTCGATTGAGGTTGACCAACTGCTGGAAACGCGAACGCTCCAAAACCTAAGTCGATTGGGGTTGACCAACTGCTGGAAAATCTTTCGGGTTGACCAACGGTTGGAGAAATTTTGGGGTTGACCAACTGTTTGGTTCTCCAGAAGGGCCGGGAGGATGGGGCTTAGTCCGGTGGGGGAGTGCTTAAGAGTGGGATGGCAGGGACCGAACGGTGCGCCGGGTACGAGCTCCAGGGTGTCCGTCGCGGGGTCCAAAGCCGGCCTCGGGTGCACGGTGGTCGGGTTGACGGGGCGATGTTCCCGGGGTCGTATCTCGGCCGCGGAAGGGGGTACGGAGACGGGGGTGGGGTCGTTGGAAAGGGCCCCTCCTGGAGGATGAGGGACCCAAAGGGCTAAGGTCTCGGTCTTAAGGCGCCCGAGCTACGGCCGTTTAAATGTGCAGCGGTGGAAGTCCGTATCTCCGGCCCCCGGGGTCGCACGGACCCGAGGCTGGTGTCCCCGGAAAGCCCCGAGAGAGACCTTTCGAACGAGACCGGCCGCGCCTCCGGCGGACGAACGCAGCGGACGCTACGGGCGCGCGAACTCCGGACGAGCGTTTTTTTTTCGAACCGCCGTATCTCGGCCGCGGAAAGGGTCGGAGGGTCGAGGGCGGGCTCGTTCGAAAGGTCCCCTCGGGTAGAGCGACCGACCCCGAGGGCGACGTCCTCGGACTTAAGGCGCCCGAGCAGCGGTAGTGGGAAAATCCGGAGACGGCCCCCCGTATCTCCGCCGCGGAAAGGGCCAGATACTCGCGGGTGGGCTCGATCGAAAGGGCCCCTCCGGCGGACCAATCGACCCGAAGGTCGAAGGCCCCGGGCCCGAGGCGCCGGAGCGGCGCGGGAACGAAATTCGGATATTCGACCGGAAGTATCTCCGGTCCACGGGGTCGCACGGACTCGGGGCCGGCGTCGCCGGAAAGCCCCGGGAAAGACCTTTCGAACGAGACCGGCCGCGCCTCCGGCGGACGAACGCAGCGGACGCTACGGGCGCGCGAACTCCGGACCAGCGTTTTTTTTTTTTCGATCCGCCGTATCTCGGCCGCGGAAAGGGTCGGAGGGTCGAGGGCGGGCTCGTTCGAAAGGTCCCCTCGGGTAGAGCGACCGACCCCGAGGGCGACGTCCTCGGACTTAAGGCGCCCGAGCAGCGGCCGTGGGAAAATCCGGAGACGGCCCCCCGTATCTCCGCCGCGGAAAGGGCCAGATACTCGCGGGTGGGCTCGATCGAAAGGGCCCTTCCGGCGGACCAATCGACCCGAAGGTCGAAGGCCCCGGGCCCGAGGCGCCGGAGCGGCGCGGGAACGAAATTCGGATATTCGACCGGAAGTATCTCCGGTCCACGGGGTCGCACGGACTCGGGGCCGGCGTCGCCGGAAAGCCCCGGGAAAGACCTTTCGAACGAGACCGGCCGCGCCTCCGGCGGACGAACGCAGCGGACGCTACGGGCGCGCGAACTCCGGACGAGCGTTTTTTTTTTTTTCGAACCGCCGTATCTCGGCCGCGGAAAGGGGTGGGGTCGTTGGAAAGGGCCCCTCCTGGAGGATGAGGGACCCAAAGGGCTAAGGTCTCGGTCTTAAGGCGCCCGAGCTACGGCCGTTTAAATGTGCAGCGGTGGAAGTCCGTATCTCCGGCCCCCGGGGTCGCACGGACCCGAGGCTGGTGTCCCCGGAAAGCCCCGAGAGAGACCTTTCGAACGAGACCGGCCGCGCCTCCGGCGGACGAACGCAGCGGACGCTACGGGCGCGCGAACTCCGGACGAGCGTTTTTTTTTTCGAACCGCCGTATCTCGGCCGCGGAAAGGGTCGGAGGGTCGAGGGCGGGCTCGTTCGAAAGGTCCCCTCGGGTAGAGCGACCGACCCCGAGGGCGACGTCCTCGGACTTAAGGCGCCCGAGCAGCGGTAGTGGGAAAATCCGGAGACGGCCCCCCGTATCTCCGCCGCGGAAAGGGCCAGATACTCGCGGGTGGGCTCGATCGAAAGGGCCCCTCCGGCGGACCAATCGACCCGAAGGTCGAAGGCCCCGGGCCCGAGGCGCCGGAGCGGCGCGGGAACGAAATTCGGATATTCGACCGGAAGTATCTCCGGTCCACGGGGTCGCACGGACTCGTGGCTGGCGTCGCCGGAAAGCCCCTGGAAAGACCTTTCGAACGAGACCGGTCACGCCTCCGGCGGACGAACGCAGCGGACGCTACGGGCGCGCGAACTCCGGACGAGCGTTTTTTTTTTTTCGAACCGCCGTATCTCGGCCGCGGAAAGGGGTGGGGTCGTTGGAAAGGGCCCCTCCTGGAGGATGAGGGACCCAAAGGGCTAAGGTCTCGGTCTTAAGGCGCCCGAGCTACGGCCGTTTAAATGTGCAGCGGTGGAAGTCCGTATCTCCGGCCCCCGGGGTCGCACGGACCCGAGGCTGGTGTCCCCGGAAAGCCCCGAGAGAGACCTTTCGAACGAGACCGGCCGCGCCTCCGGCGGACGAACGCAGCGGACGCTACGGGCGCGCGAACTCCGGACGAGCATTTTTTTTTTTTCGAACCGCCGTATCTCGGCCGCGGAAAGGGTCGGAGGGTCGAGGGCGGGCTCGTTCAAAAGGTCCCCTCGGGTAGAGCGACCGACCCCGAGGGCGACGTCCTCGGACTTAAGGCGCCCGAGCAGCGGCCGTGGAAAAAACCGGAGACGGCCCCCCGTATCTCCGCCGGGGAAAGGGCCAGATACTCGCGGGTGGGCTCGTTCGAAAGGGCTCCTCCGGCGGACCAATCGACCCGAAGGTCGAAGGCCCCGGGCCCGAGGCGCCGGAGCGGCGCGGGAACGAAATTCGGATATTCGACCGGAAGTATCTCCGGTCCACGGGGTCGCACGGACTCGGGGCCGGCGTCGCCGGAAAGCCCCGGGAAAGACCTTTCGAACGAGACCGGCCGCGCCTCCGGCGGACGAACGCAGCGGACGCTACGGGCGAGCAAACTCCGGACGAGCATTTTTTTTTTTTCGAACCGCCGTATCTCGGCCGCGGAAAGGGTCGGAGGGTCGAGGGCGGGCTCGTTCGAAAGGTCCCCTCGGGTAGAGCGACCGACCCCGAGGGCGACGTCCTCGGACTTAAGGCGCCCGAGCAGCGGCCGTGGAAAAAAACGGAGACGGCCCCCCGTATCTCCGCCGGGGAAAGGGCCAGATACTCGCGGGTGGGCTCGTTCGAAAGGGCTCCTCCGGCGGACCAATCGACCCGAAGGTCGAAGGCCCCGGGCCCGAGGCGCCGGAGCGGCGCGGGATCGAAATTCGGATATTCGACCGGAAGTATCTCCGGTCCACGGGGTCGCACGGACTCGGGGCCGGCGTCGCCGGAAAGCCCCGGGAAAGACCTTTCGAACGAGACCGGCCGCGCCTCCGGCGGACGAACGCAGCGGACGCTACGGGCGAGCAAACTCCGGACGAGCATTTTTTTTTTTTCGAACCGCCGTATCTCGGCCGCGGAAAGGGTCGGAGGGTCGAGGGCGGGCTCGTTCGAAAGGTCCCCTCGGGTAGAGCGACCGACCCCGAGGGCGACGTCCTGGGACTTAAGGCGCCCGAGCAGCGGCCATGGGAAATTCCGGAGACGGCACCCCGTATCTCCGCTGCGGAAAGGGCCAGATACTCGCGGGTGGGCTCGTTCGAAAGGGCCCCTCCGGCGGACCGACCGACCCGAAGGTCGAAGGACCCGGGCCCGCGGCGTTGGAGCGGCGCTGTAACGAAATTCGGATTTTCGACCGGAAGTATCTCCGGTCCCCCGGGCCGACCGAGGCGCACCCTCCCGGCCGCGGACCCGGCGGGTAGGGCGAACAGGTGCCATCAGGTATATAGCTAAGTCGATCGGGGGTTGACCAACTGTCGGAGAGGCGAAAGCTCCAGAACCTAAGTCGATGGGGTTGACCAACTGCTGGAGAAGTGAAAGCTCCAGAGCCTAAGTCAATTGGGGTTGACCAACTGTCGGAGAGGCGAAAGCTCTAGAACCTAAGTCGATTGAGGTTGACCAACTGCTGGAAACTCAAACGCTCCAAAACCTAAGTCGATTGGGGTTGACCAACTGCTGGAAAATCTTTCGGGTTGACCAACGGTTGGAGAAATTTTGGGGTTGACCAACTGTTTGGTTCTCCAGAAGGGCCGGGAGGATGGGGCTTAGTCCGGTGGGGGAGTGCTTAAGAGTGGGATGGCAGGGACCGAACGGTGCGCCGGGTACGAGCTCCAGGGTGTCCGTCGCGGGGTCCAAAGCCGGCCTCGGGTGCACGGTGGTCGGGTTGACGGGGCGATGTTCCCGGGGTCGTATCTCGGCCGGGGAAGGGGGTACGGAGACGGGGGTGGGGTCGTTGGAAAGGGCCCCTCCTGGAGGATGAGGGACCCAAAGGGCTAAGGTCTCGGTCTTAAGGCGCCCGAGCTACGGCCGTTTAAAGGTGCAGCGGTGGAAGTCCGTATCTCCGGCCCCCGGAGTCGCACGGACCCGAGGCTGGCGTCCCCAGAAAGCCCCGAGGGAGACCTTTCGAACGAGACCGGCCGCGCCTCCGGCGGACGAACGCAGCGGACGCTACGGGCGCGCGAACTCCGGACGAGCGTTTTTTTTTTTTCGAACCGCCGTATCTCGGCCGCGGAAAGGGGTGGGGTCGTTGGAAAGGGCCCCTCCTGGAGGATGAGGGACCCAAAGGGCTAAGGTCTCGGTCTTAAGGCGCCCGAGCTACGGCCGTTTAAATGTGCAGCGGTGGAAGTCCGTATCTCCGGCCCCCGGGGTCGCACGGACCCGAGGCTGGTGTTCCCGGAAAGCCCCGAGAGAGACCTTTCGAACGAGACCGGCCGCGCCTCCGGCGGACGAACGCAGCGGACGCTACGGGCGCGCGAACTCCGGACGAGCATTTTTTTTTTTTCGAACCGCCGTATCTCGGCCGCGGAAAGGGTCGGAGGGTCGAGGGCGGGCTCGTTCGAAAGGTCCCCTCGGGTAGAGCGACCGACCCCGAGGGCGACGTCCTCGGACTTAAGGCGCCCGAGCAGCGGCCGTGGAAAAAACCGGAGACGGCCCCCCGTATCTCCGCCGGGGAAAGGGCCAGATACTCGCGGGTGGGCTCGTTCGAAAGGGCTCCTCCGGCGGACCAATCGACCCGAAGGTCGAAGGCCCCGGGCCCGAGGCGCCGGAGCGGCGCGGGAACGAAATTCGGATATTCGACCGGAAGTATCTCCGGTCCACGGGGTCGCACGGACTCGGGGCCGGCGTCGCCGGAAAGCCCCGGGAAAGACCTTTCGAACGAGACCGGCCGCGCCTCCGGCGGACGAACGCAGCGGACGCTACGGGCGAGCAAACTCCGGACGAGCATTTTTTTTTTTTCGAACCGCCGTATCTCGGCCGCGGAAAGGGTCGGAGGGTCGAGGGCGGGCTCGTTCGAAAGGTCCCCTCGGGTAGAGCGACCGACCCCGAGGGCGACGTCCTCGGACTTAAGGCGCCCGAGCAGCGGCCGTGGAAAAAAACGGAGACGGCCCCCAGTATCTCCGCCGGGGAAAGGGCCAGATACTCGCGGGTGGGTTCGTTCGAAAGGGCTCCTCCGGCGGACCAATCGACCCGAAGGTCGAAGGCCCCGGGCCCGAGGCGCCGGAGCGGCGCGGGAACGAAATTCGGATATTCGACCGGAAGTATCTCCGGTCCACGGGGTCGCACGGACTCGGGGTCGGCGTCGCCGGAAAGCCCCGGGAAAGACCTTTCGAACGAGACCGGCCGCGCCTCCGGCGGACGAACGCAGCGGACGCTACGGGCGAGCAAACTCCGGACGAGCATTTTTTTTTTTTTCGAACCGCCGTATCTCGGCCGCGGAAAGGGTCGGAGGGTCGAGGGCGGGCTCGTTCGAAAGGTCCCCTCGGGTAGAGCGACCGACCCCGAGGGCGACGTCCTGGGACTTAAGGCGCCCGAGCAGCGGCCATGGGAAATTCCGGAGACGGCACCCCGTATCTCCGCTGCGGAAAGGGCCAGATACTCGCGGGTGGGCTCGTTCGAAAGGGCCCCTCCGGCGGACCGACCGACCCGAAGGTCGAAGGACCCGGGCCCGCGGCGCCGGAGCGGCGCTGTAACGAAATTCGGATTTTCGACCGGAAGTATCTCCGGTCCCCCGGGCCGACCGAGGCGCACCCTCCCGGCCGCGGACCCGGCGGGTAGGGCGAACAGGTGCCATCAGGTATATAGCTAAGTCGATCGGGGGTTGACCAACTGTCGGAGAGGCGAAAGCTCCAGAACCTAAGTCGATGGGGTTGACCAACTGCTGGAGAAGTGAAAGCTCCAGAGCCTAAGTCAATTGGGGTTGACCAACTGTCGGAGAGGCGAAAGCTCTAGAACCTAAGTCGATTGAGGTTGACCAACTGCTGGAAACTCGAACGCTCCAAAACCTAAGTCGATTGGGGTTGACCAACTGCTGGAAAATCTTTCGGGTTGACCAACGGTTGGAGAAATTTTGGGGTTGACCAACTGTTTGGTTCTCCAGAAGGGCCGGGAGGATGGGGCTTAGTCCGGTGGGGGAGTGCTTAAGAGTGGGATGGCAGGGACCGAACGGTGCGCCGGGTACGAGTTCCAGGGTGTCCGTCGCGGGGTCCAAAGCCGGCCTCGGGTGCACGGTGGTCGGGTTGACGGGGCGATGTTCCCGGGGTCGTATCTCGGCCGGGGAAGGGGGTACGGAGACGGGGGTGGGGTCGTTGGAAAGGGCCCCTCCTGGAGGATGAGGGACCCAAAGGGCTAAGGTCTCGGTCTTAAGGCGCCCGAGCTACGGCCGTTTAAAAGTGCAGCGGTGGAAGTCCGTATCTCCGGCCCCCGGAGTCGCACGGACCCGAGGCTGGCGTCCCCAGAAAGCCCCGAGGGAGACCTTTCGAACGAGACCGGCCGCGCCTCCGGCGGACGAACGCAGCGGACGCTACGGGCGCGCGAACTCCGGACGAGCGTTTTTTTTTTTTCGAACCGCCGTATCTCGGCCGCGGAAAGGGTCGGAGGGTCGAGGGCGGGCTCGTTCGAAAGGTCCCCTCGGGTAGAGCGACCGACCCCGAGGACGACGTCCTCGGACTTAAGGCGCCCGAGCAGCGGCAGTGGGAAAATCCGGAGACGGCCCCCCGTATCTCCGCCGCGGAAAGGGCCAGATACTCGCGGGTGGGCTCGATCGAAAGGGCCCCTCCGGCGGACCAATCGACCCGAAGGTCGAAGGCCCCGGGCCCGAGGCGCCGGAGCGGCGTGGTAACGAAATTCGGATATTCGACCGGAAGTATCTCCGGTCCACGGGGTCGCACGGACTCGGGGCCGGCGTCGCCGGAAAGCCCCGGGAAAGACCTTTCGAACGAGACCGGCCGCGCCTCCGGCGGACGAACGCAGCGGACGCTACGGGCGCGCGAACTCCGGACCAGCGTTTTTTTTTTCGATCCGCCGTATCTCGGCCGCGGAAAGGGTCGGAGGGTCGAGGGCGGGCTCGTTCGAAAGGTCCCCTCGGGTAGAGCGACCGACCCCGAGGGCGACGTCCTCGGACTTAAGGCGCCCGAGCAGCGGCCGTGGGAAAATCCGGAGACGGCCCCCCGTATTTCCGCCGGGGAAAGGGCCAGATACTCGCGGGTGGGCTCGTTCGAAAGGGCTCCTCCGGCGGACCAATCGACCCGAAGGTCGAAGGCCCCGGGCCCGAGGCGCCGGAGCGGCGCGGGAACGAAATTCGGATATTCGACCGGAAGTATCTCCGGTCCACGGGGTCGCACGGACTCGGGGCCGGCGTCGCCGGAAAGCCCCGGGAAAGACCTTTCGAACGAGACCGGCCGCGCCTCCGGCGGACGAACGCAGCGGACGCTACGGGCGAGCAAACTCCGGACGAGCATTTTTTTTTTTTTTCGAACCGCCGTATCTCGGCCGCGGAAAGGGTCGGAGGGTCGAGGGCGGGCTCGTTCGAAAGGTCCCCTCGGGTAGAGCGACCGACCCCGAGGGCGACGTCCTCGGACTTAAGGCGCCCGAGCAGCGGCCGTGGAGAAAACCGGAGACGGCCCCCCGTATCTCCGCCGGGGAAAGGGCCAGATACTCGCGGGTGGGCTCGTTCGAAAGGGCTCCTCCGGCGGACCAATCGACCCGAAGGTCGAAGGCCCCGGGCCCGAGGCGCCGGAGCGGCGCGGGAACGAAATTCGGATATTCGACCGGAAGTATCTCCGGTCCACGGGGTCGCACGGACTCGGGGCCGGCGTCGCCGGAAAGCCCCGGGAAAGACCTTTCGAACGAGACCGGCCGCGCCTCCGGCGGACGAACGCAGCGGACGCTACGGGCAAGCAAACTCCGGACGAGCATTTTTTTTTTTTTCGAACCGCCGTATCTCGGCCGCGGAAAGGGTCGGAGGGTCGAGGGCGGGCTCGTTCGAAAGGTCCCCTCGGGTAGAGCGACCGACCCCGAGGGCGACGTCCTGGGACTTAAGGCGCCCGAGCAGCGGCCATGGGAAATTCCGGAGACGGCACCCCGTATCTCCGCTGCGGAAAGGGCCAGATACTCGCGGGTGGGCTCTTTCGAAAGGGCCCCTCCGGCGGACCGACCGACCCGAAGGTCGAAGGACCCGGGCCCGAGGCGCCGGAGCGGCGCTGTAACGAAATTCGGATTTTCGACCGGAAGTATCTCCGGTCCCCCGGGCCGACCGAGGCGCACCCTCCCGGCCGCGGACCCGGCGGGTAGGGCGAACAGGTGCCATCAGGTATATAGCTAAGTCGATCGGGGTTGACCAACTGTCGGAGAGGCGAAAGCTCCAGAACCTAAGTCGATGGGGTTGACCAACTGCTGGAGAAGTGAAAGCTCCAGAGCCTAAGTCAATTGGGGTTGACCAACTGTCGGAGAGGCGAAAGCTCTAGAACCTAAGTCGATTGAGGTTGACCAACTGCTGGAAACTCGAACGCTCCAAAACCTAAGTCGATTGGGGTTGACCAACTGCTGGAAAATCTTTCGGGTTGACCTACGGTTGGAGAAATTTTGGGGTTGACCAACTGTTTGGTTCTCCAGAAGGGCCGGGAGGATGGGGCTTAGTCCGGTGGGGGAGTGCTTAAGAGTGGGATGGCAGGGACCGAACGGTGCGCCGGGTACGAGCTCCAGGGTGTCCGTCGCGGGGTCCAAAGCCGGCCTCGGGTGCACGGTGGTCGGGTTGACGGGGCGATGTTCCCGGGGTCGTATCTCGGCCGGGGAAGGGGGTACGGAGACGGGGGTGGGGTCGTTGGAAAGGGCCCCTCCTGGAGGATGAGGGACCCAAAGGGCTAAGGTCTCGGTCTTAAGGCGCCCGAGCTACGGCCGTTTAAAGGTGCAGCGGTGGAAGTCCGTATCTCCGGCCCCCGGAGTCGCACGGACCCGAGGCTGGTGTTTCCGGAAAGCCCCGAGAGAGACCTTTCGAACGAGACCGGCCGCGCCTCCGGCGGACGAACGCAGCGGACTCTACGGGCGCGCGAACTCCGGACCAGCGGGTTTTTTTTCGATCCGCCGTATCTCGGCCGCGGAAAGGGTCGGAGGGTCGAGGGCGGGCTCGTTTGAAAGGTCCCCTCGGGTAGAGCGACCGACCCCGAGGGCGACGTCCTCGGACTTACGGCGCCCGAGCAGCGGCAGTGGGAAAATCCGGAGACGGCCCCCCGTATCTCCGCCGCGGAAAGGGCCAAATACTCGCGGGTGGGCTCGATCGAAAGGGCCCCTCCGGCGGACCAATCGACCCGAAGGTCGAAGGACCCGGGCCCGAGGC
Organism: Misgurnus anguillicaudatus; assembly: GCF_027580225.2. Taxonomy (NCBI): domain Eukaryota; kingdom Metazoa; phylum Chordata; class Actinopteri; order Cypriniformes; family Cobitidae; genus Misgurnus; species Misgurnus anguillicaudatus. The sequence continues at coordinate 40,145,896 of NC_073354.2, read as the reverse complement.
GCCGGAGCGGCGCTGTAACGAAATTCGGATTTTCGACCGGAAGTATCTCCGGTCCCCCGGGCGGACCGAGGCGCACCCTCCCGGCCGCGGACCCGGCGGGTAGGGCGAACAGGTGCCATCAGGTATATAGCTAAGTCGATCGGGGTTGACCGACTGTCGGAGAGGCGAAAGCTCCAGAACCTAAGTCGATGGGGTTGACCAACTGCTGGAGAAGTGAAAGCTCCAGAGCCTAAGTCGATTGGGGTTGACCAACTGTCGGAGAGGCGAAAGCTCCAGAACCTAAGTCGATTGAGGTTGACCAACTGCTGGAAACTCGAACGCTCCAAAACCTAAGTCGATTGAGGTTGACCAACTGCTGGAAACGTGAACGCTCCAAAACCTAAGTTGATTGGGGTTGACCAACTGCTGGAAAATCTTTCGGGTTGACCAACGGTTGGAGAAATTTTGGGGTTGACCAACTGTTTGGTTCTCCAGAAGAGCCGGGAGGATGGGGCTTAGTCCGGTGGGGGAGTGCTTAAGAGTGGGATGGCAGGGACCGAACGGTGTGCCGGGTACGAGCTCCAGGGTGTCCGTCGCGGGGTCCAAAGCCGGCCTCGGGTGCACGGTGGTCGGGTTGACGGGGCAATGTTCCCGGGGTCGTATCTCGGCCGGGGAAGGGGGTACGGAGACGGGGGTGGGGTCGTTGGAAAGGGCCCCTCCTGGAGGATGAGGGACCCAAAGGGCTAAGGACTCGGTTTTAAGGCGCCCGAGCTACGGCCGTTTAAAGGTGCAGCGTTGGAAGTCCGTATCTCCGGCCCCCGGAGTCGCACGGACCCGAGGCTGGCGTCCCCGGAAAGCCCCGAGGGAGACCTTTCGACCGAGACCGGCCGCGCCTCCGTCGGACGAACGCAGCGGACGCTACGGGCGCGCGAACTCCGGACGAGCGTTTTTTTTTTCGAACCGCCGTATCTCGGCCGCGGAAAGGGTCGGAGGGTCGAGGGTGGGCTCGTTTGAAAGGTCCCCTCGGGTAGAGCGACCGACCCCGAGGGCGACGTCCTCGGACTTACGGCGCCCGAGCAGCGGCAGTGGGAATATCCGGAGACGGCCCCCCGTATCTCCGCCGCGGAAAGGGCCAGATACTCGCGGGTGGGCTCGATCGAAAGGGCCCCTCCGGCGGACCAATCGACCCGAAGGTCGAAGGCCCCGGGCCCGAGGCGCCGGAGCGGCGCGGTAACGAAATTCGGCTATTCGACCGGAAGTATCTCCGGTCCACGGGGTCGCACGGACTCGGGGCCGGCGTCGCCGGAAAGCCCCGGGAAAGACCTTTTGAACGAGACTGGCCGCGCCTCCGGCGGACGAACGCAGCGGACGCTACGGGCGCGCAAACTCCGGACCAGCGTTTTTTTTTCGATCCGCCGTATCTCGGCCGCGGAAAGGGTCGGAGGGTCGAGGGCGGGCTCGTTCGAAAGGTCCCCTCGGGTAGAGCGACAGACCCCGAGGGCGACGTCCTCGGACTTAAGGTGCCCGAGCAGCGGCCGTGGGAAAATCCGGAGACGGCCCCCCGTATCTCCGCCGGGGAAAGGGCCAGATACTCGCGGGTGGGCTCGTTCGAAAGGGCTCCTCCGGCGGACCAATCGACCCGAAGGTCGAAGGCCCCGGGCCCGAGGTGCCGGAGCGGCGCGGGAACGAAATTCGGATATTCGACCGGAAGTATCTCCGGTCCACGGGGTCGCACGGACTCGGGGCCGGCGTCGCCGGAAAGCCCCGGGAAAGACCTTTCGAACGAGACCAGCCGCGCCTCCGGCGGACGAACGCAGCGGACGCTACGGGCGCGCGAACTCCGGACCAGCGTTTTTTTTTTTCGATCCGCCGTATCTCGGCCGCGGAAAGGGTCGGAGGGTCGAGGGCGGGCTCGTTCGAAAGGTCCCCTCGGGTAGAGCGACCGACCCCGAGGACGACGTCCTCGGACTTAAGGCGCTCGAGCAGCGGCCGTGGGAAAATCCAGAGACGGCCCCCGTATCTCCGCCGCGGAAAGGGCCAGATACTCTCGGGTGGGCTGGATCGAAAGGGCCCCTCCGGCGGACCAATCGACCCGAAGGTCGAAGGCCCCGGGCCCGAGGCGCCGGAGAGGCGCGGTAACGAAATTCGGATATTCGACAGGAAGTATCTCCGGTCCACGGGGTCGCACGGACTCGGGGCCGGCGTCGCCGGAAAGCCCCGGGAAAGACCTTTCGAACGAGACCGGCCGCGCCTCCGGCGGACGAACGCAGCGGACGCTACGGGCGCGCGAACTCCGGACCAGCGTTTTTTTTTTCGATCCACCGTATCTCGGCCGCGGAAAGGGTCGGAGGGTCGAGGGCGGGCTCGTTCGAAAGGTCCCCTCGGGTAGAGCGACCGACCCTGAGGGCGACGTCCTCGGACTTAAGGCGCCCGAGCAGCGGCCGTGGGAAAATCCGGAGACGGCCCCCCGTATCTCCGCCGGGGAAAGGGCCAGATACTCGCGGGTGGGCTCGTTCGAAAGGGCTCCTCCGGCGGACCAATCGACCCGAAGGTCGAAGGCCCCGGGCCCGAGGCGCCGGAGCGGCGCGGGAACGAATTTCGGATATTCGACCGGAAGTATCTCCGGTCCCCCGGGCCGACCGAGGCGCACCCTCCCGGCCGCGGACCCGGCGGGTAGGGCGAACAGGTGCCATCAGGTATATAGCTAAGTCGATCGGGGTTGACCAACTGTCGGAGAGGCGAAAGCTCCAGAACCTAAGTCGATGGGGTTGACCAACTGCTGGAGAAGTGAAAGCTCCAGAGCCTAAGTCAATTGGGGTTGACCAACTGTCGGAGAGGCGAAAGCTCTAGAACCTAAGTCGATTGAGGTTGACCAACTGCTGGAAACTCGAACGCTCCAAAACCTAAGTCGATTGAGGTTGACCAACTGCTGGAAACGCGAACGCTCCAAAACCTAAGTCGATTGGGGTTGACCAACTGCTGGAAAATCTTTCGGGTTGACCAACGGTTGGAGAAATTTTGGGGTTGACCAACTGTTTGGTTCTCCAGAAGGGCCGGGAGGATGGGGCTTAGTCCGGTGGGGGAGTGCTTAAGAGTGGGATGGCAGGGACCGAACGGTGCGCCGGGTACGAGCTCCAGGGTGTCCGTCGCGGGGTCCAAAGCCGGCCTCGGGTGCACGGTGGTCGGGTAGACGGGGCGATGTTCCCGGGGTCGTATCTCGGCCGGGGAAGGGGGTACGGAGACGGGGGTGGGGTCGTTGGAAAGGGCCCCTCCTGGAGGATGAGGGACCCAAAGGGCTAAGGTCTCGGTCTTAAGGCGCCCGAGCTACGGCCGTTTAAATGTGCAGCGGTGGAAGTCCGTATCTCCGGCCCCCGGGGTCGCACGGACCCGAGGCTGGTGTCCCCGGAAAGCCCCGAGAGAGACCTTTCGAACGAGACCGGCCGCGCCTCCGGCGGACGAACGCAGCGGACGCTACGGGCGCGCGAACTCCGGACGAGCGTTTTTTTTTTCGAACCGCCGTATCTCGGCCGCGGAAAGGGTCGGAGGGTCGAAGGCGGGCTCGTTCGAAAGGTCCCCTCGGGTAGAGCGACCGACCCCGAGGGCGACGTCCTCGGACTTAAGGCGCCCGAGCAGCGGCAGTGGGAAAATCCGGAGACGGCCCCCCGTATCTCCGCCGCGGAAAGGGCCAGATACTCGCGGGTGGGCTCGATCGAAAGGGCCCCTCCGGCGGACCAATCGACCCGAAGGTCGAAGGCCCCGGGCCCGAGGCGCCGGAGCGGCGCGGTAACGAAATTCGGATATTCGACCGGAAGTATCTCCGGTCCACGGGGTCGCACGGACTCGGGGCCGGCGTCGCCGAAAAGCCCCGGGAAAGACCTTTCGGACGAGACCGGCCGCGCCTCCGTCGGACGAACGCAGCGGACGCTACGGGCGCGCGAACTCCGGACGAGCGTTATTTTTTTTCGAACCGCCGTATCTCGGCCGCGGAAAGGGTCGGAGGGTCGAGGGCGGGCTCGTTTGAAAGGTCCCCTCGGGTAGAGCGACCGACCCCGAGGGCGACGTCCTCGGACTTACGGCGCCCGAGCAGCGGCAGTGGGAAAATCCGGAGACGGCCCCCCGTATCTCCGCCGCGGAAAGGGCCAGATACTCGCGGGTGGGCTCGATCGAAAGGGCCTCTCCGGCGGACCAATCGACCCGAAGGTCGAAGGCCCCGGGCCCGAGGCACCGGAGCGGCGCGGTAACGAAATTCGGATATTCGACCGGAAGTATCTCCGGTCCACGGGGTCGCACGGACTCGGGGCCGGCGTCGCCGGAAAGCCCCGGGAAAGACCTTTTGAACGAGACTGGCCGCGCCTCCGGCGGACGAACGCAGCGGACGCTACGGGCGCGCGAACTCCGGACCAGCGTTTTTTTTTCGATCCGCCGTATCTCGGCCGCGGAAAGGGTCGGAGGGTCGAGGGCGGGCTCGTTCGAAAGGTCCCCTCGGGTAGAGCGACCGACCCCGAGGGCGACGTCCTCGGACTTAAGGTGCCCGAGCAGCGGCCGTGGGAAAATCCGGAGACGGCCCACCGTATCTCCGCCGGGGAAAGGGCCAGATACTCGCGGGTGGGCTCGATCGAAAGGGCCCCTCCGGCGGACCAATCGACCCGAAGGTCGAAGGCCCCGGGCCCGAGGCGCCGGAGCGGCGCGGTAACGAAATTCGGATATTCGACCGGAAGTATCTCCGGTCCACGGGGTCGCACGGACTCGGGGCCGGCGTCGCCGGAAAGCCCCGGGAAAGACCTTTCGAACGAGACCGGCCGCGCCTCCGGCGGACGAACGCAGCGGACTCTACGGGCGCGCGAACTCCGGACCAGCGGTTTTTTTTTCGATCCGCCGTATCTCGGCCGCGGAAAGGGTCGGAGGGTCGAGGGCGGGCTCGTTTGAAAGGTCCCCTCGGGTAGAGCGACCGACCGCGAGGGCGACGTCCTCGGACTTACGGCGCCCGAGCAGCGGCAGTGGGAAAATCCGGAGACGGCCCCCCGTATCTCCGCCGCGGAAAGGGCCAAATACTCGCGGGTGGGCTCGATCGAAAGGGCCCCTCCGGCGGACCAATCGACCCGAAGGTCGAAGGACCCGGGCCCGAGGCGCCGGAGCGGCGCTGTAACGAAATTCGGATTTTCGACCGGAAGTATCTCCGGTCCCCCGGGCGGACCGAGGCGCACCCTCCCGGCCGCGGACCCGGCGGGTAGGGCGAACAGGTGCCATCAGGTATATAGCTAAGTCGATCGGGGTTGACCGACTGTCGGAGAGGCGAAAGCTCCAGAACCTAAGTCGATGGGGTTGACCAACTGCTGGAGAAGTGAAAGCTCCAGAGCCTAAGTCGATTGGGGTTGACCAACTGTCGGAGAGGCGAAAGCTCCAGAACCTAAGTCGATTGAGGTTGACCAGCTGCTGGAAACTCGAACGCTCCAAAACCTAAGTCGATTGAGGTTGACCAACTGCTGGAAACGTGAACGCTCCAAAACCTAAGTTGATTGGGGTTGACCAACTGCTGGAAAATCTTTCGGGTTGACCAACGGTTGGAGAAATTTTGGGGTTGACCAACTGTTTGGTTCTCCAGAAGAGCCGGGAGGATGGGGCTTAGTCCGGTGGGGGAGTGCTTAAGAGTGGGATGGCAGGGACCGAACGGTGTGCCGGGTACGAGCTCCAGGGTGTCCGTCGCGGGGTCCAAAGCCGGCCTCGGGTGCACGGTGGTCGGGTTGACGGGGCAATGTTCCCGGGGTCGTATCTCGGCCGGGGAAGGGGGTACGGAGACGGGGGTGGGGTCGTTGGAAAGGGCCCCTCCTGGAGGATGAGGGACCCAAAGGGCTAAGGACTCGGTTTTAAGGCGCCCGAGCTACGGCCATTTAAAGGTGCAGCGTTGGAAGTCCGTATCTCCGGCCCCCGGAGTCGCACGGACCCGAGGCTGGCGTCCCCGGAAAGCCCCGAGGGAGACCTTTCGACCGAGACCGGCCGCGCCTCCGTCGGACGAACGCAGCGGACGCTACGGGCGCGCGAACTCCGGACGAGCGTTTTTTTTTTTCGAACCGCCGTATCTCGGCCGCGGAAAGGGTCGGAGGGTCGAGGGCGGGCTCGTTTGAAAGGTCCCCTCGGGTAGAGCGACCGACCCCGAGGGCGACGTCCTCGGACTTACGGCGCCCGAGCAGCGGCAGTGGGAAAATCCGGAGACGGCCCCCCGTATCTCCGCCGCGGAAAGGGCCAGATACTCGCGGGTGGGCTCGATCGAAAGGGCCCCTCCGGCGGACCAATCGACCCGAAGGTCGAAGGCCCCGGGCCCGAGGCGCCGGAGCGGCGCGGTAACGAAATTCGGCTATTCGACCGGAAGTATCTCCGGTCCACGGGGTCGCACGGACTCGGGGCCGGCGTCGCCGGAAAGCCCCGGGAAAGACCTTTTGAACGAGACTGGCCGCGCCTCCGGCGGACGAACGCAGCGGACGCTACGGGCGCGCAAACTCCGGACCAGCGTTTTTTTTTCGATCCGCCGTATCTCGGCCGCGGAAAGGGTCGGAGGGTCGAGGGCGGGCTCGTTCGAAAGGTCCCCTCGGGTAGAGCGACAGACCCCGAGGGCGACGTCCTCGGACTTAAGGTGCCCGAGCAGCGGCCGTGGGAAAATCCGGAGACGGCCCCCCGTATCTCCGCCGGGGAAAGGGCCAGATACTCGCGGGTGGGCTCGTTCGAAAGGGCTCCTCCGGCGGACCAATCGACCCGAAGGTCGAAGGCCCCGGGCCCGAGGTGCCGGAGCGGCGCGGGAACGAAATTCGGATATTCGACCGGAAGTATCTCCGGTCCACGGGGTCGCACGGACTCGAGGCCGGCGTCGCCGGAAAGCCCCGGGAAAGACCTTTCGAACGAGACCAGCCGCGCCTCCGGCGGACGAACGCAGCGGACGCTACGGGCGCGCGAACTCCGGACCAGCGTTTTTTTTTTTCGATCCGCCGTATCTCGGCCGCGGAAAGGGTCGGAGGGTCGAGGGCGGGCTCGTTCGAAAGGTCCCCTCGGGTAGAGCGACCGACCCCGAGGGCGACGTCCTCGGACTTAAGGCGCTCGAGCAGCGGCCGTGGGAAAATCCGGAGACGGCCCCCGTATCTCCGCCGCGGAAAGGGCCAGATACTCTCGGGTGGGCTGGATCGAAAGGGCCCCTCCGGCGGACCAATCGACCCGAAGGTCGAAGGCCCCGGGCCCGAGGCGCCGGAGAGGCGCGGTAACGAAATTCGGATATTCGACAGGAAGTATCTCCGGTCCACGGGGTCGCACGGACTCGGGGCCGGCGTCGCCGGAAAGCCCCGGGAAAGACCTTTCGAACGAGACCGGCCGCGCCTCCGGCGGACGAACGCAGCGGACGCTACGGGCGCGCGAACTCCGGACCAGCGTTTTTTTTTTTCGATCCACCGTATCTCGGCCGCGGAAAGGGTCGGAGGGTCGAGGGCGGGCTCGTTCGAAAGGTCCCCTCGGGTAGAGCGACCGACCCTGAGGGCGACGTCCTCGGACTTAAGGCGCCCGAGCAGCGGCCGTGGGAAAATCCGGAGACGGCCCCCCGTATCTCCGCCGGGGAAAGGGCCAGATACTCGCGGGTGGGCTCGTTCGAAAGGGCTCCTCCGGCGGACCAATCGACCCGAAGGTCGAAGGCCCCGGGCCCGAGGCGCCGGAGCGGCGCGGGAACGAAATTCGGATATTCGACCGGAAGTATCTCCGGTCCCCCGGGCCGACCGAGGCGCACCCTCCCGGCCGCGGACCCGGCGGGTAGGGCGAACAGGTGCCATCAGGTATATAGCTAAGTCGATCGGGGTTGACCAACTGTCGGAGAGGCGAAAGCTCCAGAACCTAAGTCGATGGGGTTGACCAACTGCTGGAGAAGTGAAAGCTCCAGAGCCTAAGTCAATTGGGGTTGACCAACTGTCGGAGAGGCGAAAGCTCTAGAACCTAAGTCGATTGAGGTTGACCAACTGCTGGAAACTCGAACGCTCCAAAACCTAAGTCGATTGAGGTTGACCAACTGCTGGAAACGCGAACGCTCCAAAACCTAAGTCGATTGGGGTTGACCAACTGCTGGAAAATCTTTCGGGTTGACCAACGGTTGGAGAAATTTTGGGGTTGACCAACTGTTTGGTTCTCCAGAAGGGCCGGGAGGATGGGGCTTAGTCCGGTGGGGGAGTGCTTAAGAGTGGGATGGCAGGGACCGAACGGTGCGCCGGGTACGAGCTCCAGGGTGTCCGTCGCGGGGTCCAAAGCCGGCCTCGGGTGCACGGTGGTCGGGTAGACGGGGCGATGTTCCCGGGGTCGTATCTCGGCCGGGGAAGGGGGTACGGAGACGGGGGTGGGGTCGTTGGAAAGGGCCCCTCCTGGAGGATGAGGGACCCAAAGGGCTAAGGTCTCGGTCTTAAGGCGCCCGAGCTACGGCCGTTTAAATGTGCAGCGGTGGAAGTCCGTATCTCCGGCCCCCGGGGTCGCACGGACCCGAGGCTGGTGTCCCCGGAAAGCCCCGAGAGAGACCTTTCGAACGAGACCGGCCGCGCCTCCGGCGGACGAACGCAGCGGACGCTACGGGCGCGCGAACTCCGGACGAGCGTTTTTTTTTTCGAACCGCCGTATCTCGGCCGCGGAAAGGGTCGGAGGGTCGAAGGCGGGCTCGTTCGAAAGGTCCCCTCGGGTAGAGCGACCGACCCCGAGGGCGACGTCCTCGGACTTAAGGCGCCCGAGCAGCGGCAGTGGGAAAATCCGGAGACGGCCCCCCGTATCTCCGCCGCGGAAAGGGCCAGATACTCGCGGGTGGGCTCGATCGAAAGGGCCCCTCCGGCGGACCAATCGACCCGAAGGTCGAAGGCCCCGGGCCCGAGGCGCCGGAGCGGCGCGGTAACGAAATTCGGATATTCGACCGGAAGTATCTCCGGTCCACGGGGTCGCACGGACTCGGGGCCGGCGTCGCCGAAAAGCCCCGGGAAAGACCTTTCGGACGAGACCGGCCGCGCCTCCGTCGGACGAACGCAGCGGACGCTACGGGCGCGCGAACTCCGGACGAGCGTTATTTTTTTTCGAACCGCCGTATCTCGGCCGCGGAAAGGGTCGGAGGGTCGAGGGCGGGCTCGTTTGAAAGGTCCCCTCGGGTAGAGCGACCGACCCCGAGGGCGACGTCCTCGGACTTACGGCGCCCGAGCAGCGGCAGTGGGAAAATCCGGAGACGGCCCCCCGTATCTCCGCCGCGGAAAGGGCCAGATACTCGCGGGTGGGCTCGATCGAAAGGGCCTCTCCGGCGGACCAATCGACCCGAAGGTCGAAGGCCCCGGGCCCGAGGCACCGGAGCGGCGCGGTAACGAAATTCGGATATTCGACCGGAAGTATCTCCGGTCCACGGGGTCGCACGGACTCGGGGCCGGCGTCGCCGGAAAGCCCCGGGAAAGACCTTTTGAACGAGACTGGCCGCGCCTCCGGCGGACGAACGCAGCGGACGCTACGGGCGCGCGAACTCCGGACCAGCGTTTTTTTTTTCGATCCGCCGTATCTCGGCCGCGGAAAGGGTCGGAGGGTCGAGGGCGGGCTCGTTCGAAAGGTCCCCTCGGGTAGAGCGACCGACCCCGAGGGCGACGTCCTCGGACTTAAGGTGCCCGAGCAGCGGCCGTGGGAAAATCCGGAGACGGCCCACCGTATCTCCGCCGGGGAAAGGGCCAGATACTCGCGGGTGGGCTCGATCGAAAGGGCCCCTCCGGCGGACCAATCGACCCGAAGGTCGAAGGCCCCGGGCCCGAGGCGCCGGAGCGGCGCGGTAACGAAATTCGGATATTCGACCGGAAGTATCTCCGGTCCACGGGGTCGCACGGACTCGGGGCCGGCGTCGCCGGAAAGCCCCGGGAAAGACCTTTCGAACGAGACCGGCCGCGCCTCCGGCGGACGAACGCAGCGGACTCTACGGGCGCGCGAACTCCGGACCAGCGGTTTTTTTTTCGATCCGCCGTATCTCGGCCGCGGAAAGGGTCGGAGGGTCGAGGGCGGGCTCGTTTGAAAGGTCCCCTCGGGTAGAGCGACCGACCGCGAGGGCGACGTCCTCGGACTTACGGCGCCCGAGCAGCGGCAGTGGGAAAATCCGGAGACGGCCCCCCGTATCTCCGCCGCGGAAAGGGCCAAATACTCGCGGGTGGGCTCGATCGAAAGGGCCCCTCCGGCGGACCAATCGACCCGAAGGTCGAAGGACCCGGGCCCGAGGCGCCGGAGCGGCGCTGTAACGAAATTCGGATTTTCGACCGGAAGTATCTCCGGTCCCCCGGGCGGACCGAGGCGCACCCTCCCGGCCGCGGACCCGGCGGGTAGGGCGAACAGGTGCCATCAGGTATATAGCTAAGTCGATCGGGGTTGACCGACTGTCGGAGAGGCGAAAGCTCCAGAACCTAAGTCGATGGGGTTGACCAACTGCTGGAGAAGTGAAAGCTCCAGAGCCTAAGTCGATTGGGGTTGACCAACTGTCGGAGAGGCGAAAGCTCCAGAACCTAAGTCGATTGAGGTTGACCAGCTGCTGGAAACTCGAACGCTCCAAAACCTAAGTCGATTGAGGTTGACCAACTGCTGGAAACGTGAACGCTCCAAAACCTAAGTTGATTGGGGTTGACCAACTGCTGGAAAATCTTTCGGGTTGACCAACGGTTGGAGAAATTTTGGGGTTGACCAACTGTTTGGTTCTCCAGAAGAGCCGGGAGGATGGGGCTTAGTCCGGTGGGGGAGTGCTTAAGAGTGGGATGGCAGGGACCGAACGGTGTGCCGGGTACGAGCTCCAGGGTGTCCGTCGCGGGGTCCAAAGCCGGCCTCGGGTGCACGGTGGTCGGGTTGACGGGGCAATGTTTCCGGGGTCGTATCTCGGCCGGGGAAGGGGGTACGGAGACGGGGGTGGGGTCGTTGGAAAGGGCCCCTCCTGGAGGATGAGGGACCCAAAGGGCTAAGGACTCGGTTTTAAGGCGCCCGAGCTACGGCCGTTTAAAGGTGCAGCGTTGGAAGTCCGTATCTCCGGCCCCCGGAGTCGCACGGACCCGAGGCTGGCGTCCCCGGAAAGCCCCGAGGGAGACCTTTCGACCGAGACCGGCCGCGCCTCCGTCGGACGAACGCAGCGGACGCTACGGGCGCGCGAACTCCGGACGAGCGTTTTTTTTTTCGAACCGCCGTATCTCGGCCGCGGAAAGGGTCGGAGGGTCGAGGGCGGGCTCGTTTGAAAGGTCCCCTCGGGTAGAGCGACCGACCCCGAGGGCGACGTCCTCGGACTTACGGCGCCCGAGCAGCGGCAGTGGGAAAATCCGGAGACGGCCCCCCGTATCTCCGCCGCGGAAAGGGCCAGATACTCGCGGGTGGGCTCGATCGAAAGGGCCCCTCCGGCGGACCAATCGACCCGAAGGTCGAAGGCCCCGGGCCCGAGGCGCCGGAGCGGCGCGGTAACGAAATTCGGCTATTCGACCGGAAGTATCTCCGGTCCACGGGGTCGCACGGACTCGGGGCCGGCGTCGCCGGAAAGCCCCGGGAAAGACCTTTTGAACGAGACTGGCCGCGCCTCCGGCGGACGAACGCAGCGGACGCTACGGGCGCGCAAACTCCGGACCAGCGTTTTTTTTTCGATCCGCCGTATCTCGGCCGCGGAAAGGGTCGGAGGGTCGAGGGCGGGCTCGTTCGAAAGGTCCCCTCGGGTAGAGCGACAGACCCCGAGGGCGACGTCCTCGGACTTAAGGTGCCCGAGCAGCGGCCGTGGGAAAATCCGGAGACGGCCCCCCGTATCTCCGCCGGGGAAAGGGCCAGATACTCGCGGGTGGGCTCGTTCGAAAGGGCTCCTCCGGCGGACCAATCGACCCGAAGGTCGAAGGCCCCGGGCCCGAGGTGCCGGAGCGGCGCGGGAACGAAATTCGGATATTCGACCGGAAGTATCTCCGGTCCACGGGGTCGCACGGACTCGAGGCCGGCGTCGCCGGAAAGCCCCGGGAAAGACCTTTCGAACGAGACCAGCCGCGCCTCCGGCGGACGAACGCAGCGGACGCTACGGGCGCGCGAACTCCGGACCAGCGTTTTTTTTTTTCGATCCGCCGTATCTCGGCCGCGGAAAGGGTCGGAGGGTCGAGGGCGGGCTCGTTCGAAAGGTCCCCTCGGGTAGAGCGACCGACCCCGAGGGCGACGTCCTCGGACTTAAGGCGCTCGAGCAGCGGCCGTGGGAAAATCCGGAGACGGCCCCCGTATCTCCGCCGCGGAAAGGGCCAGATACTCTCGGGTGGGCTGGATCGAAAGGGCCCCTCCGGCGGACCAATCGACCCGAAGGTCGAAGGCCCCGGGCCCGAGGCGCCGGAGAGGCGCGGTAACGAAATTCGGATATTCGACAGGAAGTATCTCCGGTCCACGGGGTCGCACGGACTCGGGGCCGGCGTCGCCGGAAAGCCCCGGGAAAGACCTTTCGAACGAGACCGGCCGCGCCTCCGGCGGACGAACGCAGCGGACGCTACGGGCGCGCGAACTCCGGACCAGCGTTTTTTTTTTTCGATCCACCGTATCTCGGCCGCGGAAAGGGTCGGAGGGTCGAGGGCGGGCTCGTTCGAAAGGTCCCCTCGGGTAGAGCGACCGACCCTGAGGGCGACGTCCTCGGACTTAAGGCGCCCGAGCAGCGGCCGTGGGAAAATCCGGAGACGGCCCCCCGTATCTCCGCCGGGGAAAGGGCCAGATACTCGCGGGTGGGCTCGTTCGAAAGGGCTCCTCCGGCGGACCAATCGACCCGAAGGTCGAAGGCCCCGGGCCCGAGGCGCCGGAGCGGCGCGGGAACGAAATTCGGATATTCGACCGGAAGTATCTCCGGTCCCCCGGGCCGACCGAGGCGCACCCTCCCGGCCGCGGACCCGGCGGGTAGGGCGAACAGGTGCCATCAGGTATATAGCTAAGTCGATCGGGGTTGACCAACTGTCGGAGAGGCGAAAGCTCCAGAACCTAAGTCGATGGGGTTGACCAACTGCTGGAGAAGTGAAAGCTCCAGAGCCTAAGTCAATTGGGGTTGACCAACTGTCGGAGAGGCGAAAGCTCTAGAACCTAAGTCGATTGAGGTTGACCAACTGCTGGAAACTCGAACGCTCCAAAACCCAAGTCGATTGAGGTTGACCAACTGCTGGAAACGCGAACGCTCCAAAACCTAAGTCGATTGGGGTTGACCAACTGCTGGAAAATCTTTCGGGTTGACCAACGGTTGGAGAAATTTTGGGGTTGACCAACTGTTTGGTTCTCCAGAAGGGCCGGGAGGATGGGGCTTAGTCCGGTGGGGGAGTGCTTAAGAGTGGGATGGCAGGGACCGAACGGTGCGCCGGGTACGAGCTCCAGGGTGTCCGTCGCGGGGTCCAAAGCCGGCCTCGGGTGCACGGTGGTCGGGTAGACGGGGCGATGTTCCCGGGGTCGTATCTCGGCCGGGGAAGGGGGTACGGAGACGGGGGTGGGGTCGTTGGAAAGGGCCCCTCCTGGAGGATGAGGGACCCAAAGGGCTAAGGTCTCGGTCTTAAGGCGCCCGAGCTACGGCCGTTTAAATGTGCAGCGGTGGAAGTCCGTATCTCCGGCCCCCGGGGTCGCACGGACCCGAGGCTGGTGTCCCCGGAAAGCCCCGAGAGAGACCTTTCGAACGAGACCGGCCGCGCCTCCGGCGGACGAACGCAGCGGACGCTACGGGCGCGCGAACTCCGGACGAGCGTTTTTTTTTTTCGAACCGCCGTATCTCGGCCGCGGAAAGGGTCGGAGGGTCGAAGGCGGGCTCGTTCGAAAGGTCCCCTCGGGTAGAGCGACCGACCCCGAGGGCGACGTCCTCGGACTTAAGGCGCCCGAGCAGCGGCAGTGGGAAAATCCGGAGACGGCCCCCCGTATCTCCGCCGCGGAAAGGGCCAGATACTCGCGGGTGGGCTCGATCGAAAGGGCCCCTCCGGCGGACCAATCGACCCGAAGGTCGAAGGCCCCGGGCCCGAGGCGCCGGAGCGGCGCGGTAACGAAATTCGGATATTCGACCGGAAGTATCTCCGGTCCACGGGGTCGCACGGACTCGGGGCCGGCGTCGCCGAAAAGCCCCGGGAAAGACCTTTCGGACGAGACCGGCCGCGCCTCCGTCGGACGAACGCAGCGGACGCTACGGGCGCGCGAACTCCGGACGAGCGTTATTTTTTTTCGAACCGCCGTATCTCGGCCGCGGAAAGGGTCGGAGGGTCGAGGGCGGGCTCGTTTGAAAGGTCCCCTCGGGTAGAGCGACCGACCCCGAGGGCGACGTCCTCGGACTTACGGCGCCCGAGCAGCGGCAGTGGGAAAATCCGGAGACGGCCCCCCGTATCTCCGCCGCGGAAAGGGCCAGATACTCGCGGGTGGGCTCGATCGAAAGGGCCTCTCCGGCGGACCAATCGACCCGAAGGTCGAAGGCCCCGGGCCCGAGGCACCGGAGCGGCGCGGTAACGAAATTCGGATATTCGACCGGAAGTATCTCCGGTCCACGGGGTCGCACGGACTCGGGGCCGGCGTCGCCGGAAAGCCCCGGGAAAGACCTTTTGAACGAGACTGGCCGCGCCTCCGGCGGACGAACGCAGCGGACGCTACGGGCGCGCGAACTCCGGACCAGCGTTTTTTTTTTCGATCCGCCGTATCTCGGCCGCGGAAAGGGTCGGAGGGTCGAGGGCGGGCTCGTTCGAAAGGTCCCCTCGGGTAGAGCGACCGACCCTGAGGGCGACGTCCTCGGACTTAAGGTGCCCGAGCAGCGGCCGTGGGAAAATCCGGAGACGGCCCACCGTATCTCCGCCGGGGAAAGGGCCAGATACTCGCGGGTGGGCTCGATCGAAAGGGCCCCTCCGGCGGACCAATCGACCCGAAGGTCGAAGGCCCCGGGCCCGAGGCGCCGGAGCGGCGCGGTAACGAAATTCGGATATTCGACCGGAAGTATCTCCGGTCCACGGGGTCGCACGGACTCGGGGCCGGCGTCGCCGGAAAGCCCCGGGAAAGACCTTTCGAACGAGACCGGCCGCGCCTCCGGCGGACGAACGCAGCGGACTCTACGGGCGCGCGAACTCCGGACCAGCGGTTTTTTTTTCGATCCGCCGTATCTCGGCCGCGGAAAGGGTCGGAGGGTCGAGGGCGGGCTCGTTTGAAAGGTCCCCTCGGGTAGAGCGACCGACCCCGAGGGCGACGTCCTCGGACTTACGGCGCCCGAGCAGCGGCAGTGGGAAAATCCGGAGACGGCCCCCCGTATCTCCGCCGCGGAAAGGGCCAAATACTCGCGGGTGGGCTCGATCGAAAGGGCCCCTCCGGCGGACCAATCGACCCGAAGGTCGAAGGACCCGGGCCCGAGGCGCCGGAGCGGCGCTGTAACGAAATTCGGATTTTCGACCGGAAGTATCTCCGGTCCCCCGGGCGGACCGAGGCGCACCCTCCCGGCCGCGGACCCGGCGGGTAGGGCGAACAGGTGCCATCAGGTATATAGCTAAGTCGATCGGGGTTGACCGACTGTCGGAGAGGCGAAAGCTCCAGAACCTAAGTCGATGGGGTTGACCAACTGCTGGAGAAGTGAAAGCTCCAGAGCCTAAGTCGATTGGGGTTGACCAACTGTCGGAGAGGCGAAAGCTCCAGAACCTAAGTCGATTGAGGTTGACCAACTGCTGGAAACTCGAACGCTCCAAAACCTAAGTCGATTGAGGTTGACCAACTGCTGGAAACGTGAACGCTCCAAAACCTAAGTTGATTGGGGTTGACCAACTGCTGGAAAATCTTTCGGGTTGACCAACGGTTGGAGAAATTTTGGGGTTGACCAACTGTTTGGTTCTCCAGAAGAGCCGGGAGGATGGGGCTTAGTCCGGTGGGGGAGTGCTTAAGAGTGGGATGGCAGGGACCGAACGGTGTGCCGGGTACGAGCTCCAGGGTGTCCGTCGCGGGGTCCAAAGCCGGCCTCGGGTGCACGGTGGTCGGGTTGACGGGGCAATGTTTCCGGGGTCGTATCTCGGCCGGGGAAGGGGGTACGGAGACGGGGGTGGGGTCGTTGGAAAGGGCCCCTCCTGGAGGATGAGGGACCCAAAGGGCTAAGGACTCGGTTTTAAGGCGCCCGAGCTACGGCCGTTTAAAGGTGCAGCGTTGGAAGTCCGTATCTCCGGCCCCCGGAGTCGCACGGACCCGAGGCTGGCGTCCCCGGAAAGCCCCGAGGGAGACCTTTCGACCGAGACCGGCCGCGCCTCCGTCGGACGAACGCAGCGGACGCTACGGGCGCGCGAACTCCGGACGAGCGTTTTTTTTTTTCGAACCGCCGTATCTCGGCCGCGGAAAGGGTCGGAGGGTCGAGGGCGGGCTCGTTTGAAAGGTCCCCTCGGGTAGAGCGACCGACCCCGAGGGCGACGTCCTCGGACTTACGGCGCCCGAGCAGCGGCAGTGGGAAAATCCGGAGACGGCCCCCCGTATCTCCGCCGCGGAAAGGGCCAGATACTCGCGGGTGGGCTCGATCGAAAGGGCCCCTCCGGCGGACCAATCGACCCGAAGGTCGAAGGCCCCGGGCCCGAGGCGCCGGAGCGGCGCGGTAACGAAATTCGGCTATTCGACCGGAAGTATCTCCGGTCCACGGGGTCGCACGGACTCGGGGCCGGCGTCGCCGGAAAGCCCCGGGAAAGACCTTTTGAACGAGACTGGCCGCGCCTCCGGCGGACGAACGCAGCGGACGCTACGGGCGCGCAAACTCCGGACCAGCGTTTTTTTTTCGATCCGCCGTATCTCGGCCGCGGAAAGGGTCGGAGGGTCGAGGGCGGGCTCGTTCGAAAGGTCCCCTCGGGTAGAGCGACAGACCCCGAGGGCGACGTCCTCGGACTTAAGGTGCCCGAGCAGCGGCCGTGGGAAAATCCGGAGACGGCCCCCCGTATCTCCGCCGGGGAAAGGGCCAGATACTCGCGGGTGGGCTCGTTCGAAAGGGCTCCTCCGGCGGACCAATCGACCCGAAGGTCGAAGGCCCCGGGCCCGAGGTGCCGGAGCGGCGCGGGAACGAAATTCGGATATTCGACCGGAAGTATCTCCGGTCCACGGGGTCGCACGGACTCGGGGCCGGCGTCGCCGGAAAGCCCCGGGAAAGACCTTTCGAACGAGACCAGCCGCGCCTCCGGCGGACGAACGCAGCGGACGCTACGGGCGCGCGAACTCCGGACCAGCGTTTTTTTTTTTCGATCCGCCGTATCTCGGCCGCGGAAAGGGTCGGAGGGTCGAGGGCGGGCTCGTTCGAAAGGTCCCCTCGGGTAGAGCGACCGACCCCGAGGGCGACGTCCTCGGACTTAAGGCGCTCGAGCAGCGGCCGTGGGAAAATCCGGAGACGGCCCCCGTATCTCCGCCGCGGAAAGGGCCAGATACTCTCGGGTGGGCTGGATCGAAAGGGCCCCTCCGGCGGACCAATCGACCCGAAGGTCGAAGGCCCCGGGCCCGAGGCGCCGGAGAGGCGCGGTAACGAAATTCGGATATTCGACAGGAAGTATCTCCGGTCCACGGGGTCGCACGGACTCGGGGCCGGCGTCGCCGGAAAGCCCTGGGAAAGACCTTTCGAACGAGACCGGCCGCGCCTCCGGCGGACGAACGCAGCGGACGCTACGGGCGCGCGAACTCCGGACCAGCGTTTTTTTTTTTCGATCCACCGTATCTCGGCCGCGGAAAGGGTCGGAGGGTCGAGGGCGGGCTCGTTCGAAAGGTCCCCTCGGGTAGAGCGACCGACCCTGAGGGCGACGTCCTCGGACTTAAGGCGCCCGAGCAGCGGCCGTGGGAAAATCCGGAGACGGCCCCCCGTATCTCCGCCGGGGAAAGGGCCAGATACTCGCGGGTGGGCTCGTTCGAAAGGGCTCCTCCGGCGGACCAATCGACCCGAAGGTCGAAGGCCCCGGGCCCGAGGCGCCGGAGCGGCGCGGGAACGAAATTCGGATATTCAACCGGAAGTATCTCCGGTCCCCCGGGCCGACCGAGGCGCACCCTCCCGGCCGCGGACCCGGCGGGTAGGGCGAACAGGTGCCATCAGGTATATAGCTAAGTCGATCGGGGTTGACCAACTGTCGGAGAGGCGAAAGCTCCAGAACCTAAGTCGATGGGGTTGACCAACTGCTGGAGAAGTGAAAGCTCCAGAGCCTAAGTCAATTGGGGTTGACCAACTGTCGGAGAGGCGAAAGCTCTAGAACCTAAGTCGATTGAGGTTGACCAACTGCTGGAAACTCGAACGCTCCAAAACCTAAGTCGATTGAGGTTGACCAACTGCTGGAAACGCGAACGCTCCAAAACCTAAGTCGATTGGGGTTGACCAACTGCTGGAAAATCTTTCGGGTTGACCAACGGTTGGAGAAATTTTGGGGTTGACCAACTGTTTGGTTCTCCAGAAGGGCCGGGAGGATGGGGCTTAGTCCGGTGGGGGAGTGCTTAAGAGTGGGATGGCAGGGACCGAACGGTGCGCCGGGTACGAGCTCCAGGGTGTCCGTCGCGGGGTCCAAAGCCGGCCTCGGGTGCACGGTGGTCGGGTAGACGGGGCGATGTTCCCGGGGTCGTATCTCGGCCGGGGAAGGGGGTACGGAGACGGGGGTGGGGTCGTTGGAAAGGGCCCCTCCTGGAGGATGAGGGACCCAAAGGGCTAAGGTCTCGGTCTTAAGGCGCCCGAGCTACGGCCGTTTAAATGTGCAGCGGTGGAAGTCCGTATCTCCGGCCCCCGGGGTCGCACGGACCCGAGGCTGGTGTCCCCGGAAAGCCCCGAGAGAGACCTTTCGAACGAGACCGGCCGCGCCTCCGGCGGACGAACGCAGCGGACGCTACGGGCGCGCGAACTCCGGACGAGCGTTTTTTTTTTCGAACCGCCGTATCTCGGCCGCGGAAAGGGTCGGAGGGTCGAAGGCGGGCTCGTTCGAAAGGTCCCCTCGGGTAGAGCGACCGACCCCGAGGGCGACGTCCTCGGACTTAAGGCGCCCGAGCAGCGGCAGTGGGAAAATCCGGAGACGGCCCCCCGTATCTCCGCCGCGGAAAGGGCCAGATACTCGCGGGTGGGCTCGATCGAAAGGGCCCCTCCGGCGGACCAATCGACCCGAAGGTCGAAGGCCCCGGGCCCGAGGCGCCGGAGCGGCGCGGTAACGAAATTCGGATATTCGACCGGAAGTATCTCCGGTCCACGGGGTCGCACGGACTCGGGGCCGGCGTCGCCGAAAAGCCCCGGGAAAGACCTTTCGGACGAGACCGGCTGCGCCTCCGGCTGACGAACGCAGCGGACGCCACGGGCGCGCGAACTCCGGACCAGCGTGTTTTTTTTTCGATCCGCCGTATCTCGGCCGCGGAAAGGGTCGGAGGGTCGAAGGCGGGCTCGTTCGAAAGGTCCCCTCGGGTAGAGCGACCGACCCCGAGGGCGACGTCCTCGGACTTAAGGCGCCCGAGCAGCGGCCGTGGGAAAATCCGGAGACGGCCCCCCGTATCTCCGCCGCGGAAAGGGCCAGATACTCGCGGGTGGGCTCGATCGAAAGGGCCCCTCCGGCGGACCAATCGACCCGAAGGTCGAAGGCCCCGGGCTCGAGGCGCCGGAGCGGCGCGGTAACGAAATTCGGATATTCGACCGGAAGTATCTCCGGTCCACGGGGTCGCACGGACTCCAGGCCGGCGTCGCCGGAAAGCCCCGGGAAAGACCTTTCGAACGAGACCGGCCGCGTCTCCGGCGGACGAACGCAGCGGACGCTACGGGCGCGCGAACTCCGGACCAGCGGTTTTTTTTTCGATCCGCCGTATCTCGGCCGCGGAAAGGGTCGGAGGGTCGAGGGCGGGCTCGTTCGAAAGGTCCCCTCGGGTAGAGCGACCGACCCCGAGGGCGACGTCCTCGTACTTAAGGCGCCCGAGCAGCGGCCGTGGGAAAATCCGGAGACGGCCCCCCGTATCTCCGCCGGGGAAAGGGCCAGATACTCGCGGGTGGGCTCGTTCGAAAGGGCTCCTCCGGCGGACCAATCGACCCGAAGGTCGAAGGCCCCGGGCCCGAGGCGCCGGAGCGGCGCGGGAACGAAATTTGGATATTCGACCGGAAGTATCTCCGGTCCACGGGGTCGCACGGACTCGTGGCCGGCGTCGCCGGAAAGCCCCTGGAAAGACCTTTCGAACGAGACCGGCCGCGCCTCCGGCGGACGAACGCAGCGGACGCTACGGGTGAGCAAACTCCGGACGAGCGTTTTTTTTTTTTTTCGATCCGCCGTATCTCGGCCGCGGAAAGGGTCGGAGGGTCGAGGGCGGTCTCGTTCGAAAGGTCCCCTCGGGTAGAGCGACCGACCCCGAGGGCGACGTCCTCGGACTTAAGGCGCCCGAGCAGCGGCCGTGGGAAAATCCGGAGACGGCCCCCCGTATCTCCGCCGGGGAAAGGGCCAGATACTCGCGGGTGGGCTCGTTCGAAAGGGCTCCTCCGGCGGACCAATCGACCCGAAGGTCGAAGGCCCCGGGCCCGAGGCGCCGAAGCGGCACGGGAACGAAATTCGGATATTCGACCGGAAGTATCTCCGGCCCACGGGGTCGCACGGACTCGGGGCCGGCGTCGCCGGAAAGCCCCGGGAAAGACCTTTCGAACGAGACCGTCCGCGCCTCCGGCGGACGAACGCAGCGGACGCTACGGGCGCGCGAACTCCGGACCAGCGTGTTTTTTTTTCGATCCGCCGTATCTCGGCCGCGGAAAGGGTCGGAGGGTCGAGGGCGGGCTCGTTCGAAAGGTCCCCTCGGGTAGAGCGACCGACCGCGAGGGCGACGTCCTCGGACTTAAGGCGCTCGAGCAGCGGCCGTGGGAAAATCCGGAGACGGCCCCCCGTATCTCCGCCGCGGAAAGGGCCAGATACTCGGGGTGGGCTCGATCGAAAGGGCTCCTCCGGCGGACCAATCGACCCGAAGGTCGAAGGCCCCGGGCCCGAGGCGCCGGAGCGGCGCGGGAACGAAATTCGGATATTCGACCGGAAGTATCTCCGGTCCACGGGGTCGCACGGACTCGTAGCCGGCGTCGCCGGAAAGCCCCTGGAAAGACCTTTCGAACGAGACCGGTCACGCCTCCGGCGGACGAACGCAGCGGACGCTACGGGCGAGCAAACTCCGGACGAGCGTTTTTTTTTTTTTTCGAACCGCCGTATCTCGGCCGCGGAAAGGGTCGGAGGGTCGAGGGCGGGCTCGTTCGAAAGGTCCCCTCGGGTAGAGCAACCGACCCCGAGGGCGACGTCCTGGGACTTAAGGCGCCCGAGCAGCGGCCGTGGGAAATTCCGGAGACGGCACCTCATATCTCCGCTGCGGAAAGGGCCAGATACTCGCGGGTGGGCTCGTTCGAAAGGGCCCCTCCGGCGGACCAATCGACCCGAAGGTCGAAGGCCCCGGGCCCGAGGCGCCGGAGCGGCGCGGGAACGAAATTCGGATATTCGACCGGAAGTATCTCCGGTCCACGGGGTCGCACGGACTCGGGGCCGGCGTCGCCGGAAAGCCCCGGGAAAGACCTTTCGAACGAGACCGGTCACGCCTCCGGCGGACGAACGCAGCGGACGCTACGGGCGAGCAAACTCCGGACGAGCGTTTTTTTTTTTTTCGAACCGCCGTATCTCGGCCGCGGAAAGGGTCGGAGGGTCGAGGGCGGGCTCGTTCGAAAGGTCCCCTCGGGTAGAGCGACCGACCCCGAGGGCGACGTCCTGGGACTTAAGGCGCCCGAGCAGCGGCCGTGGGAAATTCCGGAGACGGCACCTCGTATCTCCGCTGCGGAAAGGGCCAGATACTCGCGGGTGGGCTCGTTCGAAAGGGCCCCTCCGGCGGACTGACCGACCCGAAGGTCGAAGGACCCAGGCCCGAGGCGCCGGAGCGGCGCTGTAACGAAATTCGGATTTTCGACCGGAAGTATCTCCGGTCCCCCGGGCCGACCGAGGCGCACCCTCCCGGCCGCGGACCCGGCGGGTAGGGCGAACAGGTGCCATCAGGTATATAGCTAAGTCGATCGGGGTTGACCAACTGTCGGAGAGGCGAAAGCTCCAGAACCTAAGTCGATGGGGTTGACCAACTGCTGGAGAAGTGAAAGCTCCAGAGCCTAAGTCATTTGGGGTTGACCAACTGTCGGAGAGGCGAAAGCTCTAGAACCTAAGTCGATTGAGGTTGACCAACTGCTGGAAACTCGAACGCTCCAAAACCTAAGTCGATTGAGGTTGACCAACTGCTGGAAACGCGAACGCTCCAAAACCTAAGTCGATTGGGGTTGACCAACTGCTGGAAAATCTTTCGGGTTGACCAACGGTTGGAGAAATTTTGGGGTTGACCAACTGTTTGGTTCTCCAGAAGGGCCGGGAGGATGGGGCTTAGTCCGGTGGGGGAGTGCTTAAGAGTGGGATGGCAGGGACCGAACGGTGCGCCGGGTACGAGCTCCAGGGTGTCCGTCGCGGGGTCCAAAGCCGGCCTCGGGTGCACGGTGGTCGGGTTGATGGGGCGATTTTCCCGGGGTCGTATCTCGGCCGGGGAAGGGGGTACGGAGACGGGGGTGGGGTCGTTGGAAAGGGCCCCTCCTGGAAGATGAGGGACCCAAAGGGCTAAGGTCTCGGTCTTAAGGCGCCCGAGCTACGGCCGTTTAAATGTGCAGCGGTGGAAGTCCGTATCTCCGGCCCCCGGGGTCGCACGGACCCGAGGCTGGTGTCCCCGGAAAGCCCCGAGAGAGACCTTTCGAACGAGACCGGCCGCGCCTCCGGCGGACGAACGCAGCGGACGCTACGGGCGCGCGAACTCCGGACGAGCGTTTTTTTTTCGAACCGCCGTATCTCGGCCGCGGAAAGGGTCGGAGGGTCGAGGGCGGGCTCGTTCGAAAGGTCCCCTCGGGTAGAGCGACCGACCCCGAGGGCGACGTCCTCGGACTTAAGGCGCCCGAGCAGCGGTAGTGGGAAAATCCGGAGACGGCCCCCCGTATCTCCGCCGCGGAAAGGGCCAGATACTCGCGGGTGGGCTCGATCGAAAGGGCCCCTCCGGCGGACCAATCGACCCGAAGGTCGAAGGCCCCGGGCCCGAGGCGCCGGAGCGGCGCGGGAACGAAATTCGGATATTCGACCGGAAGTATCTCCGGTCCACGGGGTCGCACGGACTCGTGGCTGGCGTCGCCGGAAAGCCCCTGGAAAGACCTTTCGAACGAGACCGGTCACGCCTCCGGCGGACGAACGCAGCGGACGCTACGGGCGCGCGAACTCCGGACCAGCGTTTTTTTTTTTTTTCGATCCGCCGTATCTCGGCCGCGGAAAGGGTCGGAGGGTCGAGGGCGGGCTCGTTCGAAAGGTCCCCTCGGGTAGAGCGACCGACCGCGAGGGCGACGTCCTCGGACTTAAGGCGCTCGAGCAGCGGCCGTGGGAAAATCCGGAGACGGCCCCCGTATCTCCGCCGCGGAAAGGGCCAGATACTCGCGGGTGGGCTCGATCGAAAGGGCCCCTCCGGCGGACCAATCGACCCGAAGGTCGAAGGCCCCGAGCACGAGGCGCCGGAGCGGCGCGGGAACGAAATTCGGATATTCGACCGGAAGTATCTCCGGTCCACGGGGTCGCACGGACTCGGGGCCGGCGTCGCCGGAAAGCCCCTGGAAAGACCTTTCGAACGAGACCGGCCGCGCCTCCGGCGGACGAACGCAGCGGACGCTACGGGCGCGCGAACTCCGGACCAGCATTTTTTTTTTTCGATCCGCCGTATCTCGGCCGCGGAAAGGGTCGGAGGGTCGAGGGCGGGCTCGTTCGAAAGGTCCCCTCGGGTAGAGCGACCGACCCCGAGGGCGACGTCCTGGGATTTAAGGCGCCCGAGCAGCGGCCGTGGGAAATTCCGGAGACGGCACCCCGTATCTTCGCTGCGGAAAGGGCCAGATACTCGCGGGTGGGCTCGTTCGAAAGGGCCCCTCCGGCCGACCGACCGACCCGAAGGTCGAAGGACCCGGGCCCGAGGCGCCGGAGCGGCGCTGTAACGAAATTCGGATTTTCGACCGGAAGTATCTCCGGTCCCCCGGGCCGACCGAGGCGCACCCTCCCGGCCGCGGACCCGGCGGGTAGGGCGAACAGGTGCCATCAGGTATATAGCTAAGTCGATCGGGGTTGACCAACTGTCGGGGAGGGGAAAGCTCCAGAACCTAAGTCGATGGGGTTGACCAACTGCTGGAGAAGTGAAAGCTCCAGAGCCTAAGTCAATTGGGGTTGACCAACTGTCGGAGAGGCGAAAGCTCTAGAACCTAAGTCGATTGAGGTTGACCAACTGCTGGAAACTCGAACGCTCCAAAACCTAAGTCGATTGAGGTTGACCAACTGCTGGAAACGCGAACGCTCCAAAACCTAAGTCGATTGGGGTTGACCAACTGCTGGAAAATCTTTCGGGTTGACCAACGGTTGGAGAAATTTTGGGGTTGACCAACTGTTTGGTTCTCCAGAAGGGCCGGGAGGATGGGGCTTAGTCCGGTGGGGGAGTGCTTAAGAGTGGGATGGCAGGGACCGAACGGTGCGCCGGGTACGAGCTCCAGGGTGTCCGTCGCGGGGTCCAAAGCCGGCCTCGGGTGCACGGTGGTCGGGTTGACGGGGCGATGTTCCCGGGGTCGTATCTCGGCTGGGGAAGGGAGTACGGAGACGGGGGTGGGGTCGTTGGAAAGGGCCCCTCCTGGAGGATGAGGGACCCAAAGGGCTAAGGTCTCGGTCTTAAGGCGCCCGAGCTACGGCCGTTTAAATGTGCAGCGGTGGAAGTCCGTATCTCCGGCCCCCGGGGTCGCACGGACCCGAGGCTGGTGTCCCCGGAAAGCCCCGAGAGAGACCTTTCGAACGAGACCGGCCACGCCTCCGGCGGACGAACGCAGCGGACGCTACGGGCGCGCGAACTCCGGACGAGCGTTTTTTTTTTTTTCGAACCGCCGTATCTCGGCCGCGGAAAGGGTCGGAGGGTCGAGGGCGGGCTCGTTCGAAAGGTCCCTTCGGGTAGAGCGACCGACCCCGAGGGCGACGTCCTCGGACTTAAGGCGCCCGAGCAGCGGCCGTGGGAAAATCCGGAGACGGCCCCCCGTATCTCCGCCGGGGAAAGGGCCAGATACTCGCGGGTGGGCTCGTTCGAAAGGGCTCCTCCGGCGGACCAATCGACCCGAAGGTCGAAGGCCCCGGGCCCGAGGCGCCGGAGCGGCGCGGGAACGAAATTCGGATATTCGACCGGAAGTATCTCCGGTCCACGGGGTCGCACGGACTCGGGGCCGGCGTCGCCGGAAAGCCCCGGGAAAGACCTTTCGAACGAGACCGTCCGCGCCTCCGGCGGACGAACGCAGCGGACGCTACGGGCGCGCGAACTCCGGACCAGCGTTTTTTTTTTTCGATCCGCCGTATCTCGGCCGCGGAAAGGGTCGGAGGGTCGAGGGCGGGCTCGTTCGAAAGGTCCCCTCGGGTAGAGCGACCGACCCCGAGGGCGACGTCCTCGGACTTAAGGCGCCCGAGCAGCGGCCGTGGGAAAATCCGGAGACGGCCCCCCGTATCTCCGCCGCGGAAAGGGCCAGATACTCGCGGGTGGGCTCGATCGAAAGGGCCCTTCCGGCGGACCAATCGACCCGAAGGTCGAAGGCCCCGGGCCCGAGGCGCCGGAGCGGCGCGGGAACGAAATTCGGATATTCGACCGGAAGTATCTCCGGTCCACGGGGTCGCACGGACTCGGGGCCGGCGTCGCCGGAAAGCCCCGGGAAAGACCTTTCGAACGAGACCGGCCGCGCCTCCGGCGGACGAACGCAGCGGACGCTACGGGCGCGCGAACTCCGGACCAGCGTTTTTTTTTTTTCCGATCCGCCGTATCTCGGCCGCGGAAAGGGTCGGAGGGTCGAGGGCGGGCTCGTTCGAAAGGTCCCCTCGGGTAGAGCGACCGACCGCGAGGGCGACGTCCTCAGACTTAAGGCGCTCGAGCAGCGGCCGTGGGAAAATCCGGAGACGGCCCCCCGTATCTCCGCCGCGGAAAGGGCCAGATACTCGCGGGTGGGCTCGATCGAAAGGGCCCCTCCGGCGGACCAATCGACCCGAAGGTCGAAGGCCCCGGGCCCGAGGCGCCGGAGCGGCGCGGGAACGAAATTCGGATATTCGACCGGAAGTATCTCCGGTCCACGGGGTCGCACGGACTCGGGGCCGGCGTCGCCGGAAAGCCCCGGGAAAGACCTTTCGAACGAGACCGGCCGCGCCTCCGGCGGACGAACGCAGCGGACGCTACGGGCGCGCGAACTCCGGACCAGCGTTTTTCTTTTTTCGATCCGCCGTATCTCGGCCGCGGAAAGGGTCGGAAGGTCGAGGGCGGGCTCGTTCGAAAGGTCCCCTCGGGTAGAGCGACCGACCGCGAGGGCGACGTCCTCAGACTTAAGGCGCTCGAGCAGCGGCCGTGGGAAATTCCGGAGACGGCACCCCGTATCTCCGCTGCGGAAAGGGCCAGATACTCGCGGGTGGGCTCGTTCGAAAGGGCCCCTCCGGCGGACCGACCGACCCGAAGGTCGAAGGACCCGGGCCCGAGGCGCCGGTGCGGCGCTGTAACGAAATTCGGATTTTCGACCGGAAGTATCTCCGGTCCCCCGGGCCGACCGAGGCGCAGATACTCGCGGGTGGGCTCGTTCGAAAGGGCCCCTCCGGCGGACCGACCGACCCGAAGGTCGAAGGACCCGGGCCCGAGGCGCCGGAGCGGCGCTGTAACGAAATTCGGATTTTCGACCGGAAGTATCTCCGGTCCCCCGGGCCGACCGAGGCGCACCCTCCCGGCCGCGGACCCGGCGGGTAGGGCGAACAGGTGCCATCAGGTATATAGCTAAGTCGATCGGGGTTGACCAACTGTCGGAGAGGCGAAAGCTCCAGAACCTAAGTCGATGGGGTTGACCAACTGCTGGAGAAGTGAAAGCTCCAGAGCCTAAGTCAATTGGGGTTGACCAACTGTCGGAGAGGCGAAAGCTCTAGAACCTAAGTCGATTGAGGTTGACCAACTGCTGGAAACTCGAACGCTCCAAAACCTAAGTCGATTGAGGTTGACCAACTGCTGGAAACGCGAACGCTCCAAAACCTAAGTCGATTGGGGTTGACCACCTGCTGGTAAATCTTTCGGGTTGACCAACGGTTGGAGAAATTTTGGGGTTTACCAACTGTTTGGTTCTCCAGAAGGGCCGGGAGGATGGGGCTTAGTCCGGTGGGGGAGTGCTTAAGAGTGGGATGGCAGGGACCGAACGGTGCGCCGGGTACGAGCTCCAGGGTGTCCGTCGCGGGGTCCAAAGCCGGCCTCGGGTGCACGGTGGTCGGGTTGACAGGGCGATGTTCCCGGGGTCGTATCTCGGCTGGGGAAGGGGGTACGGAGACGGGGTCGTTGGAAAGGGCCCCTCCTGGAGGATGAGGGACCCAAAGGGCTAAGGTCTCGGTCTTAAGGCGCCCGAGCTACGGCCGTTTAAATGTGCAGCGGTGGAAGTCCGTATCTCCGGCCCCCGGGGTCGCACGGACCCGAGGCTGGTGTCCCCGGAAAGCCCCGAGAGAGACCTTTCGAACGAGACCGGCCGCGCCTCCGGCGGACGAACGCAGCGGACGCTACGGGCGCGCGAACTCCGGACGAGCGTTTTTTTTTTTTCGAACCGCCGTATCTCGGCCGCGGAAAGGGTCGAAGGGTCGAGGGCGGGCTCGTTCGAAAGGTCCCCTCGGGTAGAGCGACCGACCCCGAGGGCGACGTCCTCGGACTTAAGGCGCCCGAGCAGCGGCAGTGGGAAAATCCGGAGACGGCCCCCCGTATCTCCGCCGCGGAAAGGGCCAGATACTCGCGGGTGGGCTCGATCGAAAGGGCCCCTCCGGCGGACCAATCGAACCGAAGGTCGAAGGCCCCGGGCCCGAGGCGCCGGAGCGGCGCGGGAACGAAATTCGGATATTCGATCAGAAGTATCTCCGGTCCACGGGGTCGCACGGACTCGTGGCCGGCGTCGCCGGAAAGCCCCTGGAAAGACCTTTCGAACGAGACCGGTCACGCCTCCGGCGGACGAACGCAGCGGACGCTACGGGCGAGCAAACTCCGGACGAGCGTTTTTTTTTTTTTTTCGAACCGCCGTATCTCGGCCGCGGAAAGGGTCGGAGGGTCGAGGGCGGGCTCGTTCGAAAGGTCCCCTCGGGTAGAGCGACCGACCCCGAGGGCGACGTCCTCGGACTTAAGGCGCCCGAGCAGCGGCCGTGGGAAAATCCGGAGACGGCCCCCCGTATCTCCGCCGCGGAAAGGGCCAGATACTCGCGGGTGGGCTCGATCGAAAGGGCCCTTCCGGCGGACCAATCGACCCGAAGGTCGAAGGCCCCGGGCCCGAGGCGCCGGAGCGGCGCGGGAACGAAATTCGGATATTCGACCAGAAGTATCTCCGGTCCACGGGGTCGCAGGGACTCGTGGCCGGCGTCGCCGGAAAGCCCCTGGAAAGACCTTTCGAACGAGACCGGTCACGCCTCCGGCGGACGAACGCAGCGGACGCTACGGGCGAGCAAACTCCGGACGAGCGTTTTTTTTTTTTTTTCGAACCGCCGTATCTCGGCCGCGGAAAGGGTCGGAGGGTCGAGGGCGGGCTCGTTCGAAAGGTCCCCTCGGGTAGAGCGACCGACCCCGAGGGCGACGTCCTCGGACTTAAGGCGCCCGAGCAGCGGCCGTGGGAAAATCCGGAGACGGCCCCCCGTATCTCCGCCGCGGAAAGGGCCAGATACTCGCGGGTGGGCTCGATCGAAAGGGCCCTTCCGGCGGACCAATCGACCCGAAGGTCGAAGGCCCCGGGCCCGAGGCGCCGGAGCGGCGCGGGAACGAAATTCGGATATTCGACCGGAAGTATCTCCGGTCCACGGGGTCGCACGGACTCGGGGCCGGCGTCGCCGGAAAGCCCCGGGAAAGACCTTTCGAACGAGACCGGCCGCGCCTCCGGCGGACGAACGCAGCGGACGCTACGGGCGCGCGAACTTCGGACCAGCGTGTTTTTTTTTCGATCCGCCGTATCTCGGCCGCGGAAAGGGTCGGAGGGTCGAGGGCGGGCTCGTTCGAAAGGTCCCCTCGGGTAGAGCGACGGACCCCGAGGGCGACGTCCTCGGACTTAAGGCGCCCGAGCAGCGGCCGTGGGAAAATCCGGAGACGGCCCCCCGTATCTCCGCCGCGGAAAGGGCCAGATACTCGCGGGTGGGCTCGATCGAAAGGGCCCTTCCGGCGGACCAATCGACCCGAAGGTCGAAGGCCCCGGGCCCGAGGCGCCGGAGCGGCGCGGGTACGAAATTCGGATATTCGACCAGAAGTATCTCCGGTCCACGGGGTCGCACGGACTCGTGGCCGGCGTCGCCGGAAAGCCCCTGGAAAGACCTTTCGAACGAGACCGGTCACGCCTCCGGCGGACGAACGCAGCGGACGCTACGGGCGAGCAAACTCCGGACGAGCGTTTTTTTTTTTTTTTTCGAACCGCCGTATCTCGGCCGCGGAAAGGGTCGGAGGGTCGAGGGCGGGCTCGTTCGAAAGGTCCCCTCGGGTAGAGCGACCGACCCCGAGGGCGACGTCCTCGGACTTAAGGCGCCCGAGCAGCGGCCGTAGGAAAATCCGGAGACGGCCCCCCGTATCTTCTCCGGGGAAAGGGCCAGATACTCGCGGGTGGGCTCTTTCGAAAGGGCTCCTCCGGCGGACCAATCGACCCGAAGGTCGAAGGCCCCGGGCCCGAGGCGCCGGAGCGGCGCGGGAACGAAATTCGGATATTCGACCGGAAGTATCTCCGGTCCACGGGGTCGCACGGACTCGGGGCCGGCGTCGCCGGAAAGCCCCGGGAAAGACCTTTCGAACGAGACCGGCCGCGCCTCCGGCGGAAGAACGCAGCGGACGCTACGGGCGCGCAAACTCCGGACCAGCGTTTTTTTTTTTTCGATCCGCCGTATCTCGGCCGCGGAAAGGGTCGGAGGATCCAGGGCGGGCTCGTTCGAAAGGTCCCCTCGGGTAGAGCGACCGACCGCGAGGGCGACGTCCTCGGACTTAAGGCGCTCGAGCAGCGGCCGTGGGAAAATCCGGAGACGGCCCCCCGTATCTCCGCCGCGGAAAGGGCCAGATACTCGCGGGTGGGCTCGATCGAAAGGGCCCCTCCGGCGGACCAATCGACCCGAAGGTTGAAGGCCCCGGGCCCGAGGCGCCGGAGCGGCGCGGGAACGAAATTCGGATATTCGACCGGAAGTATCTCCGGTCCACGGGGTCGCACGGACTCGTGGCCGGCGTCGCCGGAAAGCCCCTGGAAAGACCTTTCGAACGAGACCGGTCACGCCTCCGGCGGACGAACGCAGCGGACGCTACGGGCGAGCAAACTCCGGACGAGCGTTTTTTTTTTTTTTCGAACCGCCGTATCTCGGCCGCGGAAAGGGTCGGAGGGTCGAGGGCGGGCTCGTTCGAAAGGTCCCCTCGGGTAGAGCGACCGACCCCGAGGGCGACGTCCTGGGACTTAAGGCGCCCGAGCAGCGGCCGTGGGAAATTCCGGAGACGGCACCTCGTATCTCCGCTGCGGAAAGGGCCAGATACTCGCGGGTGGGCTCGTTCGAAAGGGCCCCTCCGGCGGACCGACCGACCCGAAGGTCGAAGGACCCAGTCCCGAGGCGCCGGAGCGGCGCTGTAACGAAATTCGGATTTTCGACCGGAAGTATCTCCGGTCCCCCGGGCCGACCGAGGCGCACCCTCCCGGCCGCGGACCCGGCGGGTAGGGCGAACAGGTGCCATCAGGTATATAGCTAAGTCGATCGGGGTTGACCAACTGTCGGAGAGGCGAAAGCTCCAGAACCTAAGTCGATGGGGTTGACCAACTGCTGGAGAAGTGAAAGCTCCAGAGCCTAAGTCAATTGGGGTTGACCAACTGTCGGAGAGGCGAAAGCTCTAGAACCTAAGTCGATTGAGGTTGACCAACTGCTGGAAACTCGAACGCTCCAAAACCTAAGTCGATTGGGGTTGACCAACTTCTGGAAAATCTTTCGGGTTGACCAACGGTTGGAGAAATTTTGGGGTTGACCAACTGTTTGGTTCTCCAGAAGGGCCGGGAGGATGGGGCTTAGTCCGGTGGGGGAGTGCTTAAGAGTGGGATGGCAGGGACCGAACGGTGCGCCGGGTACGAGCTCCAGGGTGTCCGTCGCGGGGTCCAAAGCCGGCCTCGGGTGCACGGTGGTCGGGTTGACGGGGCGATGTTCCCGATGTCGTATCTCGGCCGGGGAAGGGGGTACGGAGACGGGGGTGGGGTCGTTGGAAAGGGCCCCTCCTGGAGGATGAGGGACCCAAAGGGCTATGGTCTCGGTCTTAAGGCGCCCGAGCTACGGCCGTTTAAATGTGCAGCGGTGGAAGTCCGTATCTCCGGCCCCCGGGGTCGCACGGACCCGAGGCTGGTGTCCCCGGAAAGCCCCGAGAGAGACCTTTCGAACGAGACCGGCCGCGCCTCCGGCGGACGAACGCAGCGGACGCTACGGGCGCGCGAACTCCGGACCAGCGTTTTTTTTTTTCGATCCGCCGTATCTCGGCCGCGGAAAGGGTCGGAGGGTCGAGGGCGGGCTCGTTCGAAAGGTCCCCTCGGGTAGAGCGACCGACCCCGAGGGCGACGTCCTCGGACTTAAGGCGCCCGAGCAGCGGCCGTGGGAAAATCCGGAGACGGCCCCCCGTATCTCCGCCGGGGAAAGGGCCAGATACTCGCGGGTGGGCTCGTTCGAAAGGGCCCCTCCGGCGGACCAATCGACCCCAAGGTCGAAGGCCCCGGGCCCGAGGCGCCGGAGCGGCGCGGGAACGAAATTCGGATATTCGACCGGAAGTATCTCCGGTCCACGGGGTCGCACGGACTCGGGGCCGGCGTCGCCGGAAAGCCCCTGGTAAGACCTTTCGAACGAGACCGGCCGCGCCTCCGGCGGACGAACGCAGCGGACGCTACGGGCGCGCGAACTCCGGACGAGCGTTTTTTTTTTTCGAACCGCCGTATCTCGGCCGCGGAAAGGGTCGGAGGGTCGAGGGCGGGCTCGTTCGAAAGGTCCCCTCGGGTAGAGCGACCGACCCCGAGGGCGACGTCCTCGGACTTAAGGCGCCCGAGCAGCGGTAGTGGGAAAATCCGGAGACGGCCCCCCGTATCTCCGCCGCGGAAAGGGCCAGATACTCGCGGGTGGGCTCGATCGAAAGGGCCCCTCCGGCGGACCAATCGACCCGAAGGTCGAAGGCCCCGGGACCGAGGCGCCGGAGCGGCGCGGGAACGAAATTCGGATATTCGACCGGAAGTATCTCCGGTCCACGGGGTCGCACGGACTCGTGGCCGGCGTGCCGGAAAGCCCCTGGAAAGACCTTTCGAACGAGACCGGCCGCGCCTCCGGCGGACGAACGCAGCGGACGCTACGGGCGAGCAAACTCCGGACGAGCGTTTTTTTTTTTTTTTCGATCCGCCGTATCTCGGCCGCGGAAAGGGTCGGAGGGTCGAGGGCGGTCTCGTTCGAAAGGTCCCCTCGGGTAGAGCGACCGACCCCGAGGGCGACGTCCTCGGACTTAAGGCGCCCGAGCAGCGGCCGTGGGAAAATCCGGAGACGGCCCCCCGTATCTCCGCCGGGGAAAGGGCCAGATACTCGCGGGTGGGCTCGTTCGAAAGGGCTCCTCCGGCGGACCAATCGACCCGAAGGTCGAAGGCCCCGGGCCCGAGGCGCCGGAGCGGCGCGGGAACGAAATTCGGATATTCGACCGGAATTATCTCCGGTCCACGGGGTCGCACGGACTCGGGGCCGGCGTCGCCGGAAAGCCCCGGGAAAGACCTTTCGAACGAGACCGGCCGCGCCTCCGGCGGACGAACGCAGCGGACGCTACGGGCGCGCGAACTCCGGACCAGCGTTTTTTTTTTTTCGATCCGCCGTATCTCGGCCGCGGAAAGGGTCGGAGGGTCGAGGGCGGGCTCGTTCGAAAGGTCCCCTCGGGTAGAGCGACCGACCCCGAGGGCGACGTCCTCGGACTTAAGGCGCCCGAGCAGCGGCCGTGGGAAAATCCGGAGACGGCCCCCCGTATCTCCGCCGGAGAAAGGGCCAGATACTCGCGGGTGGGCTCGTTCGAAAGGGCTCCTCCGGCGGACCAATCGACCCGAAGGTCGAAGGCCCCGGGCCCGAGGCGCCGGAGCGGCGCGGGAACGAAATTCGGATATTCGACCGGAAGTATCTCCGGTCCACGGGGTCGCACGGACTCGTGGCCGGCGTCGCCGGAAAGCCCCTGGAAAGACCTTTCGAACGAGACCGGTCACGCCTCCGGCGGACGAACGCAGCGGACGCTACGGGCGAGCAAACTCCGGACGAGCGTTTTTTTTTTTTTTCGAACCGCCGTATCTCGGCCGAGGAAAGGGTCGGAGGGTCGAGGGCGGTCTCGTTCGAAAGGTCCCCTCGGGTAGAGCGACCGACCCCGAGGGCGACGTCCTCGGACTTAAGGCGCCCGAGCAGCGGCCGTGGGAAAATCCGGAGACGGCCCCCCGTATCTCCGCCGGGGAAAGGGCCAGATACTCGCGGGTGGGCTCGTTCGAAAGGGCTCCTCCGGCGGACCAATCGACCCGAAGGTCGAAGGCCCCGGGCCCGAGGCGCCGGAGCGGCGCGGGAACGAAATTCGGATATTCGACCGGAATTATCTCCGGTCCACGGGGTCGCACGGACTCGGGGCCGGCGTCGCCGGAAAGCCCCGGGAAAGACCTTTCGAACGAGACCGGCCGCGCCTCCGGCGGACGAACGCAGCGGACGCTACGGGTGCGCGAACTCCGGACCAGCGTTTTTTTTTTTCGATCCGCCGTATCTCGGCCGCGGAAAGGGTCGGAGGGTCCAGGGCGGGCTCGTTCGAAAGGTCCCCTCGGGTAGAGCGACCGACCCCGAGGGCGACGTCCTCGGACTTAAGGCGCCCGAGCAGCGGCCGTGGGAAAATCCGGAGACGGCCCCTCGTATCTCCGCCGCGGAAAAGGCCAGATACTCGCGGGTGGGCTCGATCGAAAGGGCCCCTCCGGCGGACCAATCGACCCGAAGGTCGAAGGCCCCGGGCCCGAGGCGCCGGAGCGGCGCGGGAACGAAATTCGGATATTCGACCGGAAGTATCTCCGGTCCACGGGGTCGCACGGACTCGGGGCCGGCGTCGCCGGAAAGCCCCGGGAAAGACCTTTCGAACGAGACCGGCCGCGCCTCCGGCGGACGAACGCAGCGGACGCTACGGGCGCGCGAACTCCGGACCAGCGGTTTTTTTTTTTCGATCCGCCGTATCTCGGCCGCGGAAAGGGTCGGAGGGTCGAGGGCGGGCTCGTTCGAAAGGTCCCCTCGGGTAGAGCGACCGACCCCGAGGGCGACGTCCTGGGATTTAAGGCGCCCGAGCAGCGGCCGTGGGAAATTCCGGAGACGGCACCCCGTATCTCCGCTGCGGAAAGGGCCAGATACTCGCGGGTGGGCTCGTTCGAAAGGGCCCCTCCGGCGGACCGACCGACCCGAAGGTCGAAGGACCCGGGCCCGAGGCGCCGGTGCGGCGCTGTAACGAAATTCGGATTTTCGACCGGAAGTATCTCCGGTCCCCCGGGCCGACCGAGGCGCAGATACTCGCGGGTGGGCTCGTTCGAAAGGGCCCCTCCGGCGGACCGACCGACCCGAAGGTCGAAGGACCCGGGCCCGAGGCGCCGGAGCGGCGCTGTAACGAAATTCGGATTTTCGACCGGAAGTATCTCCGGTCCCCCGGGCCGACCGAGGCGCACCCTCCCGGCCGCGGACCCGGCGGGTAGGGCGAACAGGTGCCATCAGGTATATAGCTAAGTCGATCGGGGTTGACCAACTGTCGGAGAGGCGAAAGCTCCAGAACCTAAGTCGATGGGGTTGACCAACTGCTGGAGAAGTGAAAGCTCCAGAGCCTAAGTCAATTGGGGTTGACCAACTGTCGGAGAGGCGAAAGCTCTAGAACCTAAGTCGATTGAGGTTGACCAACTGCTGGAAACTCGAACGCTCCAAAACCTAAGTCGATTGAGGTTGACCAACTGCTGGAAACGCGAACGCTCCAAAACCTAAGTCGATTGGGGTTGACCAACTGCTGGAAAATCTTTCGGGTTGACCAACGGTTGGAGAAATTTTGGGGTTGACCAACTGTTTGGTTCTCCAGAAGGGCCGGGAGGATGGGGCTTAGTCCGGTGGGGGAGTGCTTAAGAGTGGGATGGCAGGGACCGAACGGTGCGCCGGGTACGAGCTCCAGGGTGTCCGTCGCGGGGTCCAAAGCCGGCCTCGGGTGCACGGTGGTCGGGTTGACGGGGCGATGTTCCCGGGGTCGTATCTCGGCCGGGGAAGGGGGTACGGAGACGGGGGTGGGGTCGTTGGAAAGGGCCCCTCCTGGAGGATGAGGGACCCAAAGGGCTAAGGTCTCGGTCTTAAGGCGCCCGAGCTACGGCCGTTTAAATGTGCAGCGGTGGAAGTCCGTATCTCCGGCCCCCGGGGTCGCACGGACCCGAGGCTGGTGTCCCCGGAAAGCCCCGAGAGAGACCTTTCGAACGAGACCGGCCGCGCCTCCGGCGGACGAACGCAGCGGACGCTACGGGCGCGCGAACTCCGGACGAGCGTTTTTTTTTTTTGAACCGCCGTATCTCGGCCGCGGAAAGGGTCGGAGGGTCGAGGGCGGGCTCGTTCGAAAGGTCCCCTCGGGTAGAGCGACCGACCCCGAGGGCGACGTCCTCGGACTTAAGGCGCCCGAGCAGCGGCAGTGGGAAAATCCGGAGACGGCCCCCCGTATCTCCGCCGCGGAAAGGGCCAGATACTCGCGGGTGGGCTCGATCGAAAGGGCCCCTCCGGCGGACCAATCGAACCGAAGGTCGAAGGCCCCGGGCCCGAGGCGCCGGAGCGGCGCGGGTAACGAAATTCGGATATTCGACCAGAAGTATCTCCGGTCCACGGGGTCGCACGGACTCGGGGCCGGCGTCGCCGGAAAGCCCCTGGAAAGACCTTTCGAACGAGACCGGTCACGCCTCCGGCGGACGAACGCAGCGGACGCTACGGGCGAGCAAACTCCGGACCAGCGTGTTTTTTTTTTTTTCGATCCGCCGTATCTCGGCCGCGGAAAGGGTCGGAGGGTCGAGGGCGGGCTCGTTCGAAAGGTCCCCTCGGGTAGAGCGACCGACCCCGAGGGCGACGTCCTCGGACTTAAGGCGCCCGAGCAGCGGCCGTGGGAAAATCCGGAGACGGCCCCCCGTATCTCCGCCGCGGAAAGGGCCAGATACTCGCGGGTGGGCTCGATCGAAAGGGCCCTTCCGGCGGACCAATCGACCCGAAGGTCGAAGGCCCCGGGCCCGAGGCGCCGGAGCGGCGCGGGAACGAAATTCGGATATTCGACCGGAAGTATCTCCGGTCCACGGGGTCGCACGGACTCGGGGCCGGCGTCGCCGGAAAGCCCCGGGAAAGACCTTTCGAACGAGACCGGCCGCGCCTCCGGCGGACGAACGCAGCGGACGCTACGGGCGCGCGAACTTCGGACCAGCGTGTTTTTTTTTCGATCCGCCGTATCTCGGCCGCGGAAAGGGTCGGAGGGTCGAGGGCGGGCTCGTTCGAAAGGTCCCCTCGGGTAGAGCGACCGACCCCGAGGGCGACGTCCTCGGACTTAAGGCGCCCGAGCAGCGGCCGTGGGAAAATCCGGAGACGGCCCCCCGTATCTCCGCCGCGGAAAGGGCCAGATACTCGCGGGTGGGCTCGATCGAAAGGGCCCTTCCGGCGGACCAATCGACCCGAAGGTCGAAGGCCCCGGGCCCGAGGCGCCGGAGCGGCGCGGGTACGAAATTCGGATATTCGACCAGAAGTATCTCCGGTCCACGGGGTCGCACGGACTCGGGGCCGGCGTCGCCGGAAAGCCCCTGGAAAGACCTTTCGAACGAGACCGGTCACGCCTCTGGCGGACGAACGCAGCGGACGCTACGGGCGAGCAAACTCCGGACCAGCGTTTTTTTTTTTTTTCGATCCGCCGTATCTCGGCCGCGGAAAGGGTCGGAGGGTCGAGGGCGGGCTCGTTCGAAAGGTCCCCTCGGGTAGAGCGACCGACCCCGAGGGCGACGTCCTCGGACTTAAGGCGCTCAAGCAGCGGCCGTGGGAAAATCCGGAGACGGCCCCCCGTATCTTCTCCGGGGAAAGGGCCAGATACTCGCGGGTGGGCTCTTTCGAAAGGGCTCCTCCGGCGGACCAATCGACCCGAAGGTCGAAGGCCCCGGGCCCGAGGCGCCGGAGCGGCGCGGGAACGAAATTCGGATATTCGACCGGAAGTATCTCCGGTCCACGGGGTCGCACGGACTCGGGGCCGGCGTCGCCGGAAAGCCCCGGGAAAGACCTTTCGAACGAGACCGGCCGCGCCTCCGGCGGACGAACGCAGCGGACGCTACGGGCGCGCGAACTCCGGACCAGCGTTTTTTTTTTTCGATCCGCCGTATCTCGGCCGCGGAAAGGGTCGGAGGGTCGAGGGCGGGCTCGTTCGAAAGGTCCCCTCGGGTAGAGCGACCGACCGCGAGGGCGACGTCCTCGGACTTAAGGCGCTCGAGCAGCGGCCGTGGGAAAATCCGGAGACGGCCCCCCGTATCTCCGCCGCGGAAAGGGCCAGATACTCGCGGGTGGGCTCGATCGAAAGGGCCCCTCCGGCGGACCAATCGACCCGAAGGTCGAAGGCCCCGGGCCCGAGGCGCCGGAGCGGCGCGGGAACGAAATTCGGATATTCGACCGGAAGTATCTCCGGTCCACGGGGTCGCACGGACTCGTGGCCGGCGTCGCCGGAAAGCCCCTGGAAAGACCTTTCGAACGAGACCGGTCACGCCTCCGGCGGACGAACGCAGCGGACGCTACGGGCGCGCGAACTCCGGACGAGCGTTTTTTTTTTCGAACCGCCGTATCTCGGCCGCGGAAAGGGTCGGAGGGTCGAGGGCGGGCTCGTTCGAAAGGTCCCCTCGGGTAGAGCGACCGACCCCGAGGGCGACGTCCTCGGACTTAAGGCGCCCGAGCAGCGGTAGTGGGAAAATCCGGAGACGGCCCCCCGTATCTCCGCCGCGGAAAGGGCCAGATACTCGCGGGTGGGCTCGATCGAAAGGGCCCCTCCGGCGGACCAATCGACCCGAAGGTCGAAGGCCCCGGGCCCGAGGCGCCGGAGCGGCGCGGGAACGAAATTCGGATATTCGACCGGAAGTATCTCCGGTCCACGGGGTCGCACGGACTCGTGGCCGGCGTCGCCGGAAAGCCCCTGGAAAGACCTTTCGAACGAGACCGGCCGCGCCTCCGGCGGACGAACGCAGCGGACGCTACGGGCGCGCGAACTCCGGACGAGCGTTTTTTTTTTTCGATCCGCCGTATCTCGGCCGCGGAAAGGGTCGGAGGGTCGAGGGCGGGCTCGTTCGAAAGGTCCCCTCGGGTAGAGCGACCGACCCCGAGGGCGACGTCCTCGGACTTAAGGCGCCCGAGCAGCGGCCGTGGGAAAATCCGGAGACGGCCCCCCGTATCTCCGCCGCGGAAAGGGCCAGATACTCGCGGGTGGGCTCGTTCGAAAGGGCTCCTCCGGCGGACCAATCGACCCGAAGGTCGAAGGCCCCGGGCCCGAGGCGCCGGAGCGGCGCGGGAACGAAATTCGGATATTCGACCGGAAGTATCTCCGGTCCACGGGGT
The DNA here is from genome assembly GCF_027580225.2 of Misgurnus anguillicaudatus. Taxonomy (NCBI): domain Eukaryota; kingdom Metazoa; phylum Chordata; class Actinopteri; order Cypriniformes; family Cobitidae; genus Misgurnus; species Misgurnus anguillicaudatus. The sequence continues at coordinate 40,107,311 of NC_073354.2, read as the reverse complement.
CGCACGGACTCGGGGCCGGCGTCGCCGGAAAGCCCCGGGAAAGACCTTTCGAACGAGACCGGCCGCGCCTCCGGCGGACGAACGCAGCGGACGCTACGGGCGCGCGAACTCCGGACCAGCGTTTTTTTTTTCGATCCGCCGTATCTCGGCCGCGGAAAGGGTCGGAGGGTCGAGGGCGGGCTCGTTCGAAAGGTCCCCTCGGGTAGAGCGACCGACCCCGAGGGCGACGTCCTCGGACTTAAGGCGCCCGAGCAGCGGCCGTGGGAAAATCCGGAGACGGCCCCCCGTATCTCCGCCGCGGAAAGGGCCAGATACTCGCGGGTGGGCTCGTTCGAAAGGGCTCCTCCGGCGGACCAATCGACCCGAAGGTCGAAGGCCCCGGGCCCGAGGCGCCGGAGCGGCGCGGGAACGAAATTCGGATATTCGACCGGAAGTATCTCCGGTCCACGGGGTCGCACGGACTAGTGGCCGGCGTCGCCGGAAAGCCCCTGGAAAGACCTTTCGAACGAGACCGGTCACGCCTCCGGCGGACGAACGCAGCGGACGCTACGGGCGAGCAAACTCCGGACCAGCGTTTTTTTTTTTTTTCGAACCGCCGTATCTCGGCCGCGGAAAGGGTCGGAGGGTCGAGGGCGGGCTCGTTCGAAAGGTCCCCTCGGGTAGAGCGACCGACCCCGAGGGCGACGTCCTCGGACTTAAGGCGCCCGAGCAGCGGCCGTGGGAAAATCCGGAGACGGCCCCCCGTATCTCCGCCGGGGAAAGGGCCAGATACTCGCGGGTGGGCTCGTTCGAAAGGGCTCCTCCGGCGGACCAATCGACCCGAAGGTCGAAGGCCCCGGGCCCGAGGCGCCGGAGCGGCGCGGGAACGAAATTCGGATATTCGACCGGAAGTATCTCCGGTCCACGGGGTCGCACGGACTCGGGGCCGGCGTCGCCGGAAAGCCCCGGGAAAGACCTTTCGAACGAGACCGGCCGCGCCTCCGGCGGACGAACGCAGCGGACGCTACGGGCGCGCGAACTCCGGACCAGCGTTTTTTTTTTTCGATCCGCCGTATCTCGGCCGCGGAAAGGGTCGGAGGGTCGAGGGCGGGCTCGTTCGAAAGGTCCCCTCGGGTAGAGCGACCGACCCCGAGGGCGACGTCCTCGGACTTAAGGCGCTCGAGCAGCGGCCGTGGGAAAATCCGGAGACGGCCCCCCGTATCTCCGCCGCGGAAAGGGCCAGATACTCGCGGGTGGGCTCGATCGAAAGGGCCCCTCCGGCGGACCAATCGACCCGAAGGTCGAAGGCCCCGGGCCCGAGGCGCCGGAGCGGCGCGGGAACGAAATTCGGATATTCGACCGGAAGTATCTCCGGTCCACGGGGTCGCACGGACTCGGGGCCGGCGTCGCCGGAAAGCCCCGGGAAAGACCTTTCGAACGAGACCGGCCGCGCCTCCGGCGGACGAACGCAGCGGACGCTACGGGCGCGCGAACTCCGGACCAGCGTTTTTTTTTTTCGATCCGCCGTATCTCGGCCGCGGAAAGGGTCGGAGGGTCGAGGGCGGGCTCGTTCGAAAGGTCCCCTCGGGTAGAGCGACCGACCCCGAGGGCGACGTCCTGGGATTTAAGGCGCCCGAGCAGCGGCCGTGGGAAATTCCGGAGACGGCACCCCGTATCTCCGCTGCGGAAAGGGCCAGATACTCGCGGGTGGGCTCGTTCGAAAGGGCCCCTCCGGCGGACCTGACCGACCCGAAGGTCGAAGGACCCGGGCCCGAGGCGCCGGAGCGGCGCTGTAACGAAATTCGGATTTTCGACCGGAAGTATCTCCGGTCCCCCGGGCCGACCGAGGCGCACCCTCCCGGCCGCGGACCCGGCGGGTAGGGCGAACAGGTGCCATCAGGTATATAGCTAAGTCGATCGGGGTTGACCAACTGTCGGAGAGGCGAAAGCTCCAGAACCTAAGTCGATGGGGTTGACCAACTGCTGGAGAAGTGAAAGCTCCAGAGCCTAAGTCAATTGGGGTTGACCAACTGTCGGAGAGGCGAAAGCTCTAGAACCTAAGTCGATTGAGGTTGACCAACTGCTGGAAACTCGAACGCTCCAAAACCTAAGTCGATTGAGGTTGACCAACTGCTGGAAACGCGAACGCTCCAAAACCTAAGTCGATTGGGGTTGACCAACTGCTGGAAAATCTTTCGGGTTGACCAACGGTTGGAGAAATTTTGGGGTTGACCAACTGTTTGGTTCTCCAGAAGGGCCGGGAGGATGGGGCTTAGTCCGGTGGGGGAGTGCTTAAGAGTGGGATGGCAGGGACCGAACGGTGCGCCGGGTACGAGCTCCAGGGTGTCCGTCGCGGGGTCCAAAGCCGGCCTCGGGTGCACGGTGGTCGGGTTGACGGGGCGATGTTCCCGGGGTCGTATCTCGGCCGGGGAAGGGGGTACGGAGACGGGGGTGGGGTCGTTGGAAAGGGCCCCTCCTGGAGGATGAGGGACCCAAAGGGCTAAGGTCTCGGTCTTAAGGCGCCCGAGCTACGGCCGTTTAAATGTGCAGCGGTGGAAGTCCGTATCTCCGGCCCCCGGGGTCGCACGGACCCGAGGCTGGTGTCCCCGGAAAGCCCCGAGAGAGACCTTTCGAACGAGACCGGCCGCGCCTCCGGCGGACGAACGCAGCGGACGCTACGGGCGCGCGAACTCCGGACGAGCGTTTTTTTTTTTTCGAACCGCCGTATCTCGGCCGCGGAAAGGGTCGGAGGGTCGAGGGCGGGCTCGTTCGAAAGGTCCCCTCGGGTAGAGCGACCGACCCCGAGGGCGACGTCCTCGGACTTAAGGCGCCCGAGCAGCGGCAGTGGGAAAATCCGGAGACGGCCCCCCGTATCTCCGCCGCGGAAAGGGCCAGATACTCGCGGGTGGGCTCGATCGAAAGGGCCCCTCCGGCGGACCAATCGACCCGAAGGTCGAAGGCCCCGGGCCCGAGGCGCCGGAGCGGCGCGGGAACGAAATTCGGATATTCGACCGGAAGTATCTCCGGTCCACGGGGTCGCACGGACTCGGGGCCGGCGTCGCCGGAAAGCCCCTGGAAAGACCTTTCGAACGAGACCGGCCGCGCCTCCGGCGGACGAACGCAGCGGACGCTACGGGCGCGCGAACTCCGGACGAGCGTTTTTTTTTTTCGATCCGCCGTATCTCGGCCGCGGAAAGGGTCGGAGGGTCGAGGGCGGGCTCGTTCGAAAGGTCCCCTCGGGTAGAGCGACCGACCCCGAGGGCGACGTCCTCGGACTTAAGGCGCCCGAGCAGCGGCCGTGGGAAAATCCGGAGACGGCCCCCCGTATCTCCGCCGCGGAAAGGGCCAGATACTCGCGGGTGGGCTCGATCGAAAGGGCCCCTCCGGCGGACCAATCGACCCGAAGGTCGAAGGCCCCGGGCCCGAGGCGCCGGAGCGGCGCGGTAACGAAATTCGGATATTCGACCGGAAGTATCTCCGGTCCACGGGGTCGCACGGACTCGGGGCCGGCGTCGCCGGAAAGCCCCGGGAAAGACCTTTCGAACGAGACCGGCCGCGCCTCCGGCGGACGAACGCAGCGGACGCTACGGGCGCGCGAACTCCGGACCAGCGTGTTTTTTTTTTCGATCCGCCGTATCTCGGCCGCGGAAAGGGTCGGAGGGTCGAGGGCGGGCTCGTTCGAAAGGTCCCCTCGGGTAGAGCGACCGACCCCGAGGGCGACGTCCTCGGACTTAAGGCGCCCGAGCAGCGGCCGTGGGAAAATCCGGAGACGGCCCCCCGTATCTCCGCCGCGGAAAGGGCCAGATACTCGCGGGTGGGCTCGATCGAAAGGGCCCTTCCGGCGGACCAATCGACCCGAAGGTCGAAGGCCCCGGGCCCGAGGCGCCGGAGCGGCGCGGGAACGAAATTCGGATATTCGACCGGAAGTATCTCCGGTCCACGGGGTCGCACGGACTCGGGCCGGCGTCGCCGGAAAGCCCCGGGAAAGACCTTTCGAACGAGACCGGCCGCGCCTCCGGCGGACGAACGCAGCGGACGCTACGGGCGAGCAAACTCCGGACCAGCGTTTTTTTTTTTTTTCGAACCGCCGTATCTCGGCCGCGGAAAGGGTCGGAGGGTCGAGGGCGGGCTCGTTCGAAAGGTCCCCTCGGGTAGAGCGACCGACCCCGAGGGCGACGTCCTCGGACTTAAGGCGCCCGAGCAGCGGCCGTGGGAAAATCCGGAGACGGCCCCCCGTATCTCCGCCGGGAAAGGGCCAGATACTCGCGGGTGGGCTCGTTCGAAAGGGCTCCTCCGGCGGACCAATCGACCCGAAGGTCGAAGGCCCCGGGCCCGAGGCGCCGGAGCGGCGCGGGAACGAAATTCGGATATTCGACCGGAAGTATCTCCGGTCCACGGGGTCGCACGGACTCGGGGCCGGCGTCGCCGGAAAGCCCCGGGAAAGACCTTTCGAACGAGACCGGCCGCGCCTCCGGCGGACGAACGCAGCGGACGCTACGGGCGCGCGAACTCCGGACCAGCGTTTTTTTTTTTCGATCCGCCGTATCTCGGCCGCGGAAAGGGTCGGAGGGTCGAGGGCGGGCTCGTTCGAAAGGTCCCCTCGGGTAGAGCGACCGACCGCGAGGGCGACGTCCTCGGACTTAAGGCGCTCGAGCAGCGGCCGTGGGAAAATCCGGAGACGGCCCCCCGTATCTCCGCCGCGGAAAGGGCCAGATACTCGCGGGTGGGCTCGATCGAAAGGGCCCCTCCGGCGGACCAATCGACCCGAAGGTCGAAGGCCCCGGGCCCGAGGCGCCGGAGCGGCGCGGGAACGAAATTCGGATATTCGACCGGAAGTATCTCCGGTCCACGGGGTCGCACGGACTCGTGGCCGGCGTCGCCGGAAAGCCCCTGGAAAGACCTTTCGAACGAGACCGGTCACGCCTCCGGCGGACGAACGCAGCGGACGCTACGGGCGAGCAAACTCCGGACGAGCGTTTTTTTTTTTTTTTTCGAACCGCCGTATCTCGGCCGCGGAAAGGGTCGGAGGGTCGAGGGCGGGCTCGTTCGAAAGGTCCCCTCGGGTAGAGCGACCGACCCCGAGGGCGACGTCCTGGGACTTAAGGCGCCCGAGCAGCGGCCGTGGGAAATTCCGGAGACGGCACCTCGTATCTCCGCTGCGGAAAGGGCCAGATACTCGCGGGTGGGCTCGTTCGAAAGGGCCCCTCCGGCGGACCGACCGACCCGAAGGTCGAAGGACCCAGGCCCGAGGCGCCGGAGCGGCGCTGTAACGAAATTCGGATTTTCGACCGGAAGTATCTCCGGTCCCCCGGGCCGACCGAGGCGCACCCTCCCGGCCGCGGACCCGGCGGGTAGGGCGAACAGGTGCCATCAGGTATATAGCTAAGTCGATCGGGGTTGACCAACTGTCGGAGAGGCGAAAGCTCCAGAACCTAAGTCGATGGGGTTGACCAACTGCTGGAGAAGTGAAAGCTCCAGAGCCTAAGTCAATTGGGGTTGACCAACTGTCGGAGAGGCGAAAGCTCTAGAACCTAAGTCGATTGAGGTTGACCAACTGCTGGAAACTCGAACGCTCCAAAACCTAAGTCGATTGGGGTTGACCAACTGCTGGAAAATCTTTCGGGTTGACCAACGGTTGGAGAAATTTTGGGGTTGACCAACTGTTTGGTTCTCCAGAAGGGCCGGGAGGATGGGGCTTAGTCCGGTGGGGGAGTGCTTAAGAGTGGGATGGCAGGGACCGAACGGTGCGCCGGGTACGAGCTCCAGGGTGTCCGTCGCGGGGTCCAAAGCCGGCCTCGGGTGCACGGTGGTCGGGTTGACGGGGCGATGTTCCCGGGGTCGTATCTCGGCCGGGGAAGGGGGTACGGAGACGGGGGTGGGGTCGTTGGAAAGGGCCCCTCCTGGAGGATGAGGGACCCAAAGGGCTAAGGTCTCGGTCTTAAGGCGCCCGAGCTACGGCCGTTTAAATGTGCAGCGGTGGAAGTCCGTATCTCCGGCCCCCGGGGTCGCACGGACCCGAGGCTGGTGTCCCCGGAAAGCCCCGAGAGAGACCTTTCGAACGAGACCGGCCGCGCCTCCGGCGGACGAACGCAGCGGACGCTACGGGCGCGCGAACTCCGGACGAGCGTTTTTTTTTTTCGATCCGCCGTATCTCGGCCGCGGAAAGGGTCGGAGGGTCGAGGGCGGGCTCGTTCGAAAGGTCCCCTCGGGTAGAGCGACCGACCCCGAGGGCGACGTCCTCGGACTTAAGGCGCCCGAGCAGCGGCCGTGGGAAAATCCGGAGACGGCCCCCCGTATCTCCGCCGCGGAAAGGGCCAGATACTCGCGGGTGGGCTCGTTCGAAAGGGCCCCTCCGGCGGACCAATCGACCCGAAGGTCGAAGGCCCCGGGCCCGAGGCGCCGGAGCGGCGCGGGAACGAAATTCGGATATTCGACCGGAAGTATCTCCGGTCCACGGGGTCGCACGGACTCGGGGCCGGCGTCGCCGGAAAGCCCCGGGAAAGACCTTTCGAACGAGACCGGCCGCGCCTCCGGCGGACGAACGCAGCGGACGCTACGGGCGCGCGAACTCCGGACCAGCGTTTTTTTTTTTCGATCCGCCGTATCTCGGCCGCGGAAAGGGTCGGAGGGTCGAGGGCGGGCTCGTTCGAAAGGTCCCCTCGGGTAGAGCGACCGACCCCGAGGGCGACGTCCTCGGACTTAAGGCGCCCGAGCAGCGGCCGTGGGAAAATCCGGAGACGGCCCCCCGTATCTCCGCCGCGGAAAGGGCCAGATACTCGCGGGTGGGCTCGATCGAAAGGGCTCCTCCGGCGGACCAATCGACCCGAAGGTCGAAGGCCCCGGGCCCGAGGCGCCGAGCGGCGCGGGAACGAAATTCGGATATTCGACCGGAAGTATCTCCGGTCCACGGGGTCGCACGGACTCGGGGCCGGCGTCGCCGGAAAGCCCCGGGAAAGACCTTTCGAACGAGACCGGCCGCGCCTCCGGCGGACGAACGCAGCGGACGCTACGGGCGCGCGAACTCCGGACCAGCGTGTTTTTTTTTCGATCCGCCGTATCTCGGCCGCGGAAAGGGTCGGAGGGTCGAGGGCGGGCTCGTTCGAAAGGTCCCCTCGGGTAGAGCGACCGACCCCGAGGGCGACGTCCTCGGACTTAAGGCGCTCGAGCAGCGGCCGTGGGAAAATCCGGAGACGGCCCCCCGTATCTCCGCCGCGGAAAGGGCCAGATACTCGCGGGTGGGCTCGATCGAAAGGGCTCCTCCGGCGGACCAATCGACCCGAAGGTCGAAGGCCCCGGGCCCGAGGCGCCGGAGCGGCGCGGGAACGAAATTCGGATATTCGACCGGAAGTATCTCCGGTCCACGGGGTCGCACGGACTCGGGGCCGGCGTCGCCGGAAAGCCCCGGGAAAGACCTTTCGAACGAGACCGGCCGCGCCTCCGGCGGACGAACGCAGCGGACGCTACGGGCGCGCGAACTCCGGACCAGCGTTTTTTTTTTTCGATCCGCCGTATCTCGGCCGCGGAAAGGGTCGGAGGGTCGAGGGCGGGCTCGTTCGAAAGGTCCCCTCGGGTAGAGCGACCGACCCCGAGGGCGACGTCCTCGGACTTAAGGCGCCCGAGCAGCGGCCGTGGGAAAATCCGGAGACGGCCCCCCGTATCTCCGCTGCGGAAAGGGCCAGATACTCGCGGGTGGGCTCGTTCGAAAGGGCCCCTCCGGCGGACCAATCGACCCGAAGGTCGAAGGCCCCGGGCCCGAGGCGCCGGAGCGGCGCGGGAACGAAATTCGGATATTCGACCGGAAGTATCTCCGGTCCACGGGGGTCGCACGGACTCGGGGCCGGCGTCGCCGGAAAGCCCCGGGAAAGACCTTTCGAACGAGACCGGCCGCGCCTCCGGCGGACGAACGCAGCGGACGCTACGGGCGCGCGAACTCCGGACCAGCGTTTTTTTTTTTCGATCCGCCGTATCTCGGCCGCGGAAAGGGTCGGAGGGTCGAGGGCGGGCTCGTTCGAAAGGTCCCCTCGGGTAGAGCGACCGACCCCGAGGGCGACGTCCTCGGACTTAAGGCGCCCGAGCAGCGGCCGTGGGAAAATCCGGAGACGGCCCCCCGTATCTCCGCCGGGGAAAGGGCCAGATACTCGCGGGTGGGCTCGTTCGAAAGGGCTCCTCCGGCGGACCAATCGACCCGAAGGTCGAAGGCCCCGGGCCCGAGGCGCCGGAGCGGCGCGGGAACGAAATTCGGATATTCGACCGGAAGTATCTCCGGTCCACGGGGTCGCACGGACTCGTGGCCGGCGTCGCCGGAAAGCCCCTGGAAAGACCTTTCGAACGAGACCGGTCACGCCTCCGGCGGACGAACGCAGCGGACGCTACGGGCGAGCAAACTCCGGACGAGCGTTTTTTTTTTTTTTCGAACCGCCGTATCTCGGCCGCGGAAAGGGTCGGAGGGTCGAGGGCGGTCTCGTTCGAAAGGTCCCCTCGGGTAGAGCGACCGACCCCGAGGGCGACGTCCTCGGACTTAAGGCGCCCGAGCAGCGGCCGTGGGAAAATCCGGAGACGGCCCCCCGTATCTCCGCCGGGGAAAGGGCCAGATACTCGCGGGTGGGCTCGTTCGAAAGGGCTCCTCCGGCGGACCAATCGACCCGAAGGTCGAAGGCCCCGGGCCCGAGGCGCCGGAGCGGCGCGGGAACGAAATTCGGATATTCGACCGGAATTATCTCCAGTCCACGGGGTCGCACGGACTCGGGTCCGGCGTCGCCGGAAAGCCCCGGGAAAGACCTTTCGAACGAGACCGGCCGCGCCTCCGGCGGACGAACGCAGCGGACGCTACGGGCGCGCGAACTCCGGACCAGCGTGTTTTTTTTCGATCCGCCGTATCTCGGCCGCGGAAAGGGTCGGAGGGTCGAGGGCGGGCTCGTTCGAAAGGTCCCCTCGGGTAGAGCGACCGACCGCGAGGGCGACGTCCTCGGACTTAAGGCGCTCGAGCAGCGGCCGTGGGAAAATCCGGAGACGGCCCCCCGTATCTCCGCCGCGGAAAGGGCCAGATACTCGCGGGTGGGCTCGATCGAAAGGGCCCCTCCGGCGGACCAATCGACCCGAAGGTCGAAGGCCCCGGGCCCGAGGCGCCGGAGCGGCGCGGGAACGAAATTCGGATATTCGACCGGAAGTATCTCCGGTCCACGGGGTCGCACGGACTCGGGGCCGGCGTCGCCGGAAAGCCCCGGGAAAGACCTTTCGAACGAGACCGGCCGCGCCTCCGGCGGACGAACGCAGCGGACGCTACGGGCGCGCGAACTCCGGACCAGCGTTTTTTTTTTTCGATCCGCCGTATCTCGGCCGCGGAAAGGGTCGGAGGGTCGAAACGGGCTCGATCGAAAGGTCCCCTCGGGTAGAGCGACCGACCCCGAGGGCGACGTCCTCGGACTTAAGGCGCCCGAGCAGCGGCCGTGGGAAAATCCGGAGACGGCCCCCCGTATCTCCGCCGGGGAAAGGGCCAGATACTCGCGGGTGGGCTCGTTCGAAAGGGCTCCTCCGGCGGACCAATCGACCCGAAGGTCGAAGGCCCCGGGCCCGAGGCGCCGGAGCGGCGCGGGAACGAAATTCGGATATTCGACCGGAATTATCTCCGGTCCACGGGGTCGCACGGACTCGGGGCCGGCGTCGCCGGAAAGCCCCGGGAAAGACCTTCCGAACGAGACCGGCCGCGCCTCCGGCGGACGAACGCAGCGGACGCTACGGGCGCGCGAACTCCGGACCAGCGTTTTTTTTTTTCGATCCGCCGTATCTCGGCCGCGGAAAGGGTCGGAGGGTCCAGGGCGGGCTCGTTCGAAAGGTCCCCTCGGGTAGAGCGACCGACCGCGAGGTCGACGTCCTCGGACTTAAGGCGCTCGAGCAGCGGCCGTGGGAAAATCCGGAGACGGCCCCCTGTATCTCCGCCGCGGAAAAGGCCAGATACTCGCGGGTGGGCTCGATCGAAAGGGCCCCTCCGGCGGACCAATCGATCCGAAGGTCGAAGGCCCCGGGCCCGAGGCGCCGGAGCGGCGCGGGAACGAAATTCGGATATTCGACCGGAAGTATCTCCGGTCCACGGGGTCGCACGGACTCGTGGCCGGCGTCGCCGGAAAGCCCCTGGAAAGACCTTTCGAACGAGACCGGTCACGCCTCCGGCGGACGAACGCAGCGGACGCTACGGGCGAGCAAACTCCGGACGAGCGTTTTTTTTTTTTTTTCGAACCGCCGTATCTCGGCCGCGGAAAGGGTCGGAGGGTCGAGGGCGGGCTCGTTCGAAAGGTCCCCTCGGGTAGAGCGACCGACCCCGAGGGCGACGTCCTGGGACTTAAGGCGCCCGAGCAGCGGCCGTGGGAAATTCCGGAGACGGCACCTCGTATCTCCGCTGCGGAAAGGGCCAGATACTCGCGGGTGGGCTCGTTCGAAAGGGCCCCTCCGGCGGACCGACCGACCCGAAGGTCGAAGGACCCAGGCCCGAGGCGCCGGAGCGGCGCTGTAACAAAATTCGGATTTTCGACCGGAAGTATCTCCGGTCCCCCGGGCCGACCGAGGCGCACCCTCCCGGCCGCGGACCCGGCGGGTAGGGCGAACAGGTGCCATCAGGTATATAGCTAAGTCGATCGGGGTTGACCAACTGTCGGAGAGGCGAAAGCTCCAGAACCTAAGTCGATGGGGTTGACCAACTGCTGGAGAAGTGAAAGCTCCAGAGCCTAAGTCAATTGGGGTTGACCAACTGTCGGAGAGGCGAAAGCTCTAGAACCTAAGTCGATTGAGGTTGACCAACTGCTGGAAACTCGAACGCTCCAAAACCTAAGTCGATTGAGGTTAACCAACTGCTGGAAACGCGAACGCTCCAAAACCTAAGTCGATTGGGGTTGACCAACTGCTGGAAAATCTTTCGGGTTGACCAACGGTTGGAGAAATTTTGGGGTTGACCAACTGTTTGGTTCTCCAGAAGGGCCGGGAGGATGGGGCTTAGTCCGGTGGGGGAGTGCTTAAGAGTGGGATGGCAGGGACCGAACGGTGCGCCGGGTACGAGCTCCAGGGTGTCCGTCGCGGGGTCCAAAGCCGGCCTCGGGTGCACGGTGGTCGGGTTGACAGGGCGATGTTCCCGGGGTCGTATCTCGGCCGGGGAAGGGGGTACGGAGACGGGGGTGGGGTCGTTGGAAAGGGCCCCTCCTGGAGGATGAGGGACCCAAAGGGCTAAGGTCTCGGTCTTAAGGCGCCTGAGCTACGGCCGTTTAAATGTGCAGCGGTGGAACTCCGTATCTCCGGCCCCCGGGGTCGCACGGACCCGAGGCTGGTGTCCCCGGAAAGCCCCGAGAGAGACCTTTCGAACGAGACCGGCCGCGCCTCCGGCGGACGAACGCAGCGGACGCTACGGGCGCGCGAACTCCGGACGAGCGTTTTTTTTTTTCGAACCGCCGTATCTCGGCCGCGGAAAGGGTCGGAGGGTCGAGGGCGGGCTCGTTCGAAAGGTCCCCTCGGGTAGAGCGACCGACCCCGAGGGCGACGTCCTCGGACTTAAGGCGCCCGAGCAGCGGTAGTGGGAAAATCCGGAGACGGCCCCCCGTATCTCCGCCGCGGAAAGGGCCAGATACTCGCGGGTGGGCTCGATCGAAAGGGCCCCTCCGGCGGACCAATCGACCCGAAGGTCGAAGGCCCCGGGCCCGAGGCGCCGGAGCGGCGCGGGAACGAAATTCGGATATTCGACCGGAAGTATCTCCGGTCCACGGGGTCGCACGGACTCGGGGCCGGCGTCGCCGGAAAGCCCCTGGAAAGACCTTTCGAACGAGACCGGCCGCGCCTCCGGCGGACGAACGCAGCGGACGCTACGGGCGCGCGAACTCCGGACTAGCGTTTTTTTTTTTCGATCCGCCGTATCTCGGCCGCGGAAAGGGTCGGAGGGTCGAGGGCGGGCTCGTTCGAAAGGTCCCCTCGGGTAGAGCGACCGACCTCGAGGGCGACGTCCTCGGACTTAAGGCGCCCGAGCAGCGGCCGTGGGAAAATCCGGAGACGGCCCCCCGTATCTCCGCCGCGGAAAGGGCCAGATACTCGCGGGTGGGCTCGATCGAAAGGGCCCTTCCGGCGGACCAATCGACCCGAAGGTCGAAGGCCCCGGGCCCGAGGCGCCGGAGCGGCGCGGGAACGAAATTCGGATATTCGACCGGAAGTATCTCCGGTCCACGGGGTCGCACGGACTCGGGGCCGGCGTCGCCGGAAAGCCCCGGGAAAGACCTTTCGAACGAGACCGGCCGCGCCTCCGGCGGACGAACGCAGCGGACGCTACGGGCGCGCAAACTCCGGACGAGCGTTTTTTTTTCGATCCGCTGTATCTCGGCCGCGGAAAGGGTCGGAGGGTCGAGGGCGGGCTCGTTCGAAAGGTCCCCTCGGGTAGAGCGAGCGACCCCGAGGGCGACGTCCTCGGACTTAAGGCGCCCGAGCAGCGGCAGTGGGAAAATCCGGAGACGGCCCCCCGTATCTCCGCCGCGGAAAGGGCCAGATACTCGCGGGTGGGCTCGATCGAAAGGGCCCCTCCGGCGGACCAATCGAACCGAAGGTCGAAGGCCCCGGGCCCGAGGCGCCGGAGCGGCGCGGTAACGAAATTCGGATATTCGACCGGAAGTATCTCCGGTCCACGGGGTCGCACGGACTCGGGGCCGGCGTCGCCGAAAAGCCCCGGGAAAGACCTTTCGAACGAGACCGGCCGCGCCTCCGGCGGACGAACGCAGCGGACGCTACGGGCGCGCGAACTCCGGACCAGCGTGTTTTTTTTTTCGATCCGCCGTATCTCGGCCGCGGAAAGGGTCGGAGGGTCGAGGGCGGGCTCGTTCGAAAGGTCCCCTCGGGTAGAGCGACCGACCCCGAGGGCGACGTCCTCGGACTTAAGGCGCCTGAGCAGCGGCCGTGGGAAAATCCGGAGACGGCCCCCCGTATCTCCGCCGCGAAAAGGGCCAGATACTCGCGGGTGGGCTCGATCGAAAGGGCCCTTCCGGCGGACCAATCGACCCGAAGGTCGAAGGCCCCGGGCCCGAGGCGCCGGAGCGGCGCGGGAACGAAATTCGGATATTCGACCGGAAGTATCTCCGGTCCACGGGGTCGCACGGACTCGGGGCCGGCGTCGCCGGAAAGCCCCGGGAAAGACCTTTCGAACGAGACCGGCCGCGCCTCCGGCGGACGAACGCAGCGGACGCTACGGGCGCGCGAACTCCGGACCAGCGTGTTTTTTTTTCGATCCGCCGTATCTCGGCCGCGGAAAGGGTCGGAGGGTCGAGGGCGGGCTCGTTCGAAAGGTCCCCTCGGGTAGAGCGACCGACCCCGAGGGCGACGTCCTCGGACTTAAGGCGCCCGAGCAGCGGCCGTGGGAAAATCCGGAGACGGCCCCCCGTATCTCCGCCGCGGAAAGGGCCAGATACTCGCGGGTGGGCTCGATCGAAAGGGCCCTTCCGGCGGACCAATCGACCCGAAGGTCGAAGGCCCCGGGCCCGAGGCGCCGGAGCGGCGCGGGAACAAAATTCGGATATTCGACCGGAAGTATCTCCGGTCCACGGGGTCGCACGGACTCGGGGCCGGCGTCGCCGGAAAGCCCCGGGAAAGACCTTTCGAACGAGACCGGCCGCGCCTCCGGCGGACGAACGCAGCGGACGCTACGGGCGCGCGAACTCCGGACCAGCGTTTTTTTTTTTTCGATCCGCCGTATCTCGGCCGCGGAAAGGGTCGGAGGGTCGAGGGCGGGCTCGTTCGAAAGGTCCCCTCGGGTAGAGCGACCGACCCCGAGGGCGACGTCCTCGGACTTAAGGCGCCCGAGCAGCGGCCGTGGGAAAATCCGGAGACGGCCCCCCGTATCTCCGCCGCGGAAAGGGCCAGATACTCGCGGGTGGGCTCGATCGAAAGGGCCCTTCCGGCGGACCAATCGACCCGAAGGTCGAAGGCCCCGGGCCCGAGGCGCCGGAGCGGCGCGGGAACGAAATTCGGATATTCGACCGGAAGTATCTCCGGTCCACGGGGTCGCACGGACTCGGGGCCGGCGTCGCCGGAAAGCCCCGGGAAAGACCTTTCGAACGAGACCGGCCGCGCCTCCGGCGGACGAACGCAGCGGACGCTACGGGCGCGCGAACTCCGGACCAGCGTTTTTTTTTTTCGATCCGCCGTATCTCGGCCGCGGAAAGGGTCGGAGGGTCCAGGGCGGGCTCGTTCGAAAGGTCCCCTCGGGTAGAGCGACCGACCCCGAGGGCGACGTCCTCGGACTTAAGGCGCTCGAGCAGCGGCCGTGGGAAAATCCGGAGACGGCCCCCCCGTATCTCCGCCGCGGAAAAGGCCAGATACTCGCGGGTGGGCTCGATCGAAAGGGCCCCTCCGGCGGACCAATCGACCCGAAGGTCGAAGGCCCCGGGCCCGAGGCGCCGGAGCGGCGCGGGAACGAAATTCGGATATTCGACCGGAAGTATCTCCGGTCCACGGGGTCGCACGGACTCGGGGCCGGCGTCGCCGGAAAGCCCCTGGAAAGACCTTTCGAACGAGACCGGTCACGCCTCCGGCGGACGAACGCAGCGGACGCTACGGGCGCGCGAACTCCGGACCAGCGGTTTTTTTTTTTTCGAACCGCCGTATCTCGGCCGCGGAAAGGGTCGGAGGGTCGAGGGCGGGCTCGTTCGAAAGGTCCCCTCGGGTAGAGCGACCGACCCCGAGGGCGACGTCCTGGGACTTAAGGCGCCCGAGCAGCGGCCGTGGGAAATTCCGGAGACGGCACCCCGTATCTCCGCTGCGGAAAGGGCCAGATACTCGCGGGTGGGCTCGTTCGAAAGGGCCCCTCCGGCGGACCGACCGACCCGAAGGTCGAAGGACCCGGGCCCGAGGCGCCGGTGCGGCGCTGTAACGAAATTCGGATTTTCGACCGGAAGTATCTCCGGTCCCCCGGGTCGACCGAGGCGCAGATACTCGCGGGTGGGCTCGTTCGAAAGGGCCCCTCCGGCGGACCGACCGACCCGAAGGTCGAAGGACCCGGGCCCGAGGCGCCGGAGCGGCGCTGTAACGAAATTCGGATTTTCGACCGGAAGTATCTCCGGTCCCCCGGGCCGACCGAGACGCACCCTCCCGGCCGCGGACCCGGCGGGTAGGGCGAACAGGTGCCATCAGGTATATAGCTAAGTCGATCGGGGTTGACCAACTGTCGGAGAGGCGAAAGCTCCAGAACCTAAGTCGATGGGGTTGACCAACTGCTGGAGAAGTGAAAGCTCCAGAGCCTAAGTCAATTGGGGTTGACCAACTGTCGGAGAGGCGAAAGCTCTAGAACCTAAGTCGATTGAGGTTGACCAACTGCTGGAAACTCGAACGCTCCAAAACCTAAGTCGATTGAGGTTGACCAACTGCTGGAAACGCGAACGCTCCAAAACCTAAGTCGATTGGGGTTGACCAACTGCTGGAAAATCTTTCGGGTTGACCAACGGTTGGAGAAATTTTGGGGTTTACCAACTGTTTGGTTCTCCAGAAGGGCCGGGAGGATGGGGCTTAGTCCGGTGGGGGAGTGCTTAAGAGTGGGATGGCAGGGACCGAACGGTGCGCCGGGTACGAGCTCCAGGGTGTCCGTCGCGGGGTCCAAAGCCGGCCTCGGGTGCACGGTGGTCGGGTTGACGGGGCGATGTTCCCGGGGTCGTATCTCGGCTGGGGAAGGGGGTACGGAGACGGGGTCGTTGGAAAGGGCCCCTCCTGGAGGATGAGGGACCCAAAGGGCTAAGGTCTCGGTCTTAAGGCGCCCGAGCTACGGCCGTTTAAATGTGCAGCGGTGGAAGTCCGTATCTCCGGCCCCCGGGGTCGCACGGACCCGAGGCTGGTGTCCCCGGAAAGCCCCGAGAGAGACCTTTCGAACGAGACCGGCCGCGCCTCCGGCGGACGAACGCAGCGGACGCTACGGGCGCGCGAACTCCGGACGAGCGTTTTTTTTTTTTGAACCGCCGTATCTCGGCCGCGGAAAGGGTCGGAGGGTCGAGGGCGGGCTCGTTCGAAAGGTCCCCTCGGGTAGAGCGACCGACCCCGAGGGCGACGTCCTCGGACTTAAGGCGCCCGAGCAGCGGCAGTGGGAAAATCCGGAGACGGCCCCCCGTATCTCCGCCGCGGAAAGGGCCAGATACTCGCGGGTGGGCTCGTTCGAAAGGGCCCCTCCGGCGGACCAATCGAACCGAAGGTCGAAGGCCCCGGGCCCGAGGCGCCGGAGCGGCGCGGGAACGAAATTCGGATATTCGACCAGAAGTATCTCCGGTCCACGGGGTCGCACGGACTCGTGGCCGGCGTCGCCGGAAAGCCCCTGGAAAGACCTTTCGAACGAGACCGGTCACGCCTCCGGCGGACGAACGCAGCGGACGCTACGGGCGAGCAAACTCCGGACGAGCGTTTTTTTTTTTTTTTCGAACCGCCGTATCTCGGCCGCGGAAAGGGTCGGAGGGTCGAGGGCGGGCTCGTTCGAAAGGTCCCCTCGGGTAGAGCGACCGACCCCGAGGGCGACGTCCTCGGACTTAAGGCGCCCGAGCAGCGGCCGTGGGAAAATCCGGAGACGGCCCCCCGTATCTCCGCCGCGGAAAGGGCCAGATACTCGCGGGTGGGCTCGATCGAAAGGGCCCTTCCGGCGGACCAATCGACCCGAAGGTCGAAGGCCCCGGGCCCGAGGCGCCGGAGCGGCGCGGGAACGAAATTCGGATATTCGACCGGAAGTATCTCCGGTCCACGGGGTCGCACGGACTCGGGGCCGGCGTCGCCGGAAAGCCCCGGGAAAGACCTTTCGAACGAGACCGGCCGCGCCTCCGGCGGACGAACGCAGCGGACGCTACGGGCGCGCGAACTTCGGACCAGCGTGTTTTTTTTTCGATCCGCCGTATCTCGGTCGCGGAAAGGGTCGGAGGGTCGAGGGCGGGCTCGTTCGAAAGGTCCCCTCGGGTAGAGCGACCGACCCCGAGGGCGACGTCCTCGGACTTAAGGCGCCCGAGCAGCGGCCGTGGGAAAATCCGGAGACGGCCCCCCGTATCTCCGCCGCGGAAAGGGCCAGATACTCGCGGGTGGGCTCGATCGAAAGGGCCCCTCCGGCGGACCAATCGACCCGAAGGTCGAAGGCCCCGGGCCCGAGGCGCCGGAGCGGCGCGGTAGGTCGAAGGCCCCGGGCCCGAGGCGCCGGAGCGGCGCGGGAACGAAATTCGGATATTCGACCGGAAGTATCTCCGGTCCACGGGGTCGCACGGACTCGGGGCCGGCGTCGCCGGAAAGCCCCGGGAAAGACCTTTCGAACGAGACCGGCCGCGCCTCCGGCGGAAGAACGCAGCGGACGCTACGGGCGCGCAAACTCCGGACGAGCGTTTTTTTTTTTTTTTTCGAACCGCCGTATCTCGGCCGCGGAAAGGGTCGGAGGGTCGAGGGCGGGCTCGTTCGAAAGGTCCCCTCGGGTAGAGCGACCGACCCCGAGGGCGACGTCCTGGGACTTAAGGCGCCCGAGCAGCGGCCGTGGGAAATTCCGGAGACGGCACCTCGTATCTCCGCTGCGGAAAGGGCCAGATACTCGCGGGTGGGCTCGTTCGAAAGGGCCCCTCCGGCGGACCGACCGACCCGAAGGTCGAAGGACCCAGGCCCGAGGCGCCGGAGCGGCGCTGTAACGAAATTCGGATTTTCGACCGGAAGTATCTCCGGTCCCCCGGGCCGACCGAGGCGCACCCTCCCGGCCGCGGACCCGGCGGGTAGGGCGAACAGGTGCCATCAGGTATATAGCTAAGTCGATCGGGGTTGACCAACTGTCGGAGAGGCGAAAGCTCCAGAACCTAAGTCGATGGGGTTGACCAACTGCTGGAGAAGTGAAAGCTCCAGAGCCTAAGTCAATTGGGGTTGACCAACTGTCGGAGAGGCGAAAGCTCTAGAACCTAAGTCGATTGAGGTTGACCAACTGCTGGAAACTCGAACGCTCCAAAACCTAAGTCGATTGGGGTTGACCAACTGCTGGAAAATCTTTCGGGTTGACCAACGGTTGGAGAAATTTTGGGGTTGACCAACTGTTTGGTTCTCCAGAAGGGCCGGGAGGATGGGGCTTAGTCCGGTGGGGGAGTGCTTAAGAGTGGGATGGCAGGGACCGAACGGTGCGCCGGGTACGAGCTCCAGGGTGTCCGTCGCGGGGTCCAAAGCCGGCCTCGGGTGCACGGTGGTCGGGTTGACGGGGCGATGTTCCCGGGGTCGTATCTCGGCCGGGGAAGGGGGTACGGAGACGGGGGTGGGGTCGTTGGAAAGGGCCCCTCCTGGAGGATGAGGGACCCAAAGGGCTAAGGTCTCGGTCTTAAGGCGCCCGAGCTACGGCCGTTTAAATGTGCAGCGGTGGAAGTCCGTATCTCCGGCCCCCGGGGTCGCACGGACCCGAGGCTGGTGTCCCCGGAAAGCCCCGAGAGAGACCTTTCGAACGAGACCGGCCGCGCCTCCGGCGGACGAACGCAGCGGACGCTACGGGCGCGCGAACTCCGGACCAGCGTTTTTTTTTTTCTCGATCCGCCGTATCTCGGCCGCGGAAAGGGTCGGAGGGTCGAGGGCGGGCTCGTTCGAAAGGTCCCCTCGGGTAGAGCGACCGACCCCGAGGGCGACGTCCTCGGACTTAAGGCGCCCGAGCAGCGGCCGTGGGAAAATCCGGAGACGGCCCCCCGTATCTCCGCCGCGGAAAGGGCCAGATACTCGCGGGTGGGCTCGTTCGAAAGGGCCCCTCCGGCGGACCAATCGACCCCAAGGTCGAAGGCCCCGGGCCCGAGGCGCCGGAGCGGCGCGGTAACGAAATTCGGATATTCGACCGGAAGTATCTCCGGTCCACGGGGTCGCACGGACTCGGGGCCGGCGTCGCCGGAAAGCCCCTGGTAAGACCTTTCGAACGAGACCGGCCGCGCCTCCGGCGGACGAACGCAGCGGACGCTACGGGCGCGCGAACTCCGGACGAGCGTTTTTTTTTTTCGAACCGCCGTATCTCGGCCGCGGAAAGGGTCGGAGGGTCGAGGGCGGGCTCGTTCGAAAGGTCCCCTCGGGTAGAGCGACCGACCCCGAGGGCGACGTCCTCGGACTTAAGGCGCCCGAGCAGCGGTAGTGGGAAAATCCGGAGACGGCCCCCCGTATCTCCGCCGCGGAAAGGGCCAGATACTCGCGGGTGGGCTCGATCGAAAGGGCCCCTCCGGCGGACCAATCGACCCGAAGGTCGAAGGCCCCGGGACCGAGGAGCCGGAGCGGCGCGGGAACGAAATTCGGATATTCGACCGGAAGTATCTCCGGTCCACGGGGTCGCACGGACTCGTGGCCGGCGTCGCCGGAAAGCCCCTGGAAAGACCTTTCGAACGAGACCGGCCGCGCCTCCGGCGGACGAACGCAGCGGACGCTACGGGCGAGCAAACTCCGGACGAGCGTTTTTTTTTTTTTTCGATCCGCCGTATCTCGGCCGCGGAAAGGGTCGGAGGGTCGAGGGCGGTCTCGTTCGAAAGGTCCCCTCGGGTAGAGCGACCGACCCCGAGGGCGACGTCCTCGGACTTAAGGCGCCCGAGCAGCGGCCGTGGGAAAATCCGGAGACGGCCCCCCGTATCTCCGCCGGGGAAAGGGCCAGATACTCGCGGGTGGGCTCGTTCGAAAGGGCTCCTCCGGCGGACCAATCGACCCGAAGGTCGAACGCCCCGGGCCCGAGGCGCCGGAGCGGCGCGGGAACGAAATTCGGATATTCGACCGGAAGTATCTCCGGTCCACGGGGTCGCACGGACTCGGGGCCGGCGTCGCCGGAAAGCCCCGGGAAAGACCTTTCGAACGAGACCGTCCGCGCCTCCGGCGGACGAACGCAGCGGACGCTACGGGCGCGCGAACTCCGGACCAGCGTGTTTTTTTTTCGATCCGCCGTATCTCGGCCGCGGAAAGGGTCGGAGGGTCGAGGGCGGGCTCGTTCGAAAGGTCCCCTCGGGTAGAGCGACCGACCGCGAGGGCGACGTCCTCGGACTTAAGGCGCTCGAGCAGCGGCCGTGGGAAAATCCGGAGACGGCCCCCCGTATCTCCGCCGCGGAAAGGGCCAGATACTCGCGGGTGGGCTCGATCGAAAGGGCCCCTCCGGCGGACCAATCGACCCGAAGGTCGAAGGCCCCGGGCCCGAGGCGCCGGAGCGGCGCGGGAACGAAATTCGGATATTCGACCGGAAGTATCTCCGGTCCACGGGGTCGCACGGACTCGTAGCCGGCGTCGCCGGAAAGCCCCTGGAAAGACCTTTCGAACGAGACCGGTCACGCCTCCGGCGGACGAACGCAGCGGACGCTACGGGCGAGCAAACTCCGGACGAGCGTTTTTTTTTTTTTTCGAACCGCCGTATCTCGGCCGCGGAAAGGGTCGGAAGGTCGAGGGCGGGCTCGTTCGAAAGGTCCCCTCGGGTAGAGCGACCGACCCCGAGGGCGACGTCCTGGGACTTAAGGCGCCCGAGCAGCGGCCGTGGGAAAATCCGGAGACGGCACCTCATATCTCCGCTGCGGAAAGGGCCAGATACTCGCGGGTGGGCTCGTTCGAAAGGGCCCCTCCGGCGGACCAATCGACCCGAAGGTCGAAGGCCCCGGGCCCGAGGCGCCGGAGCGGCGCGGGAACGAAATTCGGATATTCGACCGGAAGTATCTCCGGTCCACGGGGTCGCACGGACTCGGGGCCGGCGTCGCCGGAAAGCCCCGGGAAAGACCTTTCGAACGAGACCGGCCGCGCCTCCGGCGGACGAACGCAGCGGACGCTACGGGCGCGCGAACTACGGACCAGCGTTTTTTTTTTCGATCCGCCGTATCTCGGCCGCGGAAAGGGTCGGAGGGTCGAGGGCGGGCTCGTTCGAAAGGTCCCCTCGGGTAGAGCGACCGACCCCGAGGGCGACGTCCTCGGACTTAAGGCGCCCGAGCAGCGGCCGTGGGAAAATCCGGAGACGGCCCCCCGTATCTCCGCCGGGGAAAGGGCCAGATACTCGCGGGTGGGCTCGTTCGAAAGGGCTCCTCCGGCGGACCAATCGACCCGAAGGTCGAAGGCCCCGGGCCCGAGGCGCCGGAGCGGCGCGGGAACGAAATTCGGATATTCGACCGGAAGTATCTCCGGTCCACGGGGTCGCACGGACTCGTGGCCGGCGTCGCCGGAAAGCCCCTGGAAAGACCTTTCGAACGAGACCGGTCACGCCTCCGGCGGACGAACGCAGCGGACGCTACGGGCGAGCAAACTCCGGACGAGCGTTTTTTTTTTTTTTTCGAACCGCCGTATCTCGGCCGCGGAAAGGGTCGGAGGGTCGAGGGCGGGCTCGTTCGAAAGGTCCCCTCGGGTAGAGCGACCGACCCCGAGGGCGACGTCCTCGGACTTAAGGCGCCCGAGCAGCGGCCGTGGGAAAATCCGGAGACGGCCCCCCGTATCTCCGCCGGGGAAAGGGCCAGATACTCGCGGGTGGGCTCGTTCGAAAGGGCTCCTCCGGCGGACCAATCGACCCGAAGGTCGAAGGCCCCGGGCCCGAGGCGCCGGAGCGGCGCGGGAACGAAATTCGGATATTCGACCGGAAGTATCTCCGGTCCACGGGGTCGCACGGACTCGGGGCCGGCGTCGCCGGAAAGCCCCGGGAAAGACCTTTCGAACGAGACCGGCCGCGCCTCCGGCGGACGAACGCAGCGGACGCTACGGGCGCGCGAACTCCGGACCAGCGTGTTTTTTTTCGATCCGCCGTATCTCGGCCGCGGAAAGGGTCGGAGGGTCGAGGGCGGGCTCGTTCGAAAGGTCCCCTCGGGTAGAGCGACCGACCGCGAGGGCGACGTCCTCGGACTTAAGGCGCTCGAGCAGCGGCCGTGGGAAAATCCGGAGACGGCCCCCCCGTATCTCCGCCGCGGAAAGGGCCAGATACTCGCGGGTGGGCTCGATCGAAAGGGCCCCTCCGGCGGACCAATCGACCCGAAGGTCGAAGGCCCCGGGCCCGAGGCGCCGGAGCGGCGCGGGAACGAAATTCGGATATTCGACCGGAAGTATCTCCGGTCCACGGGGTCGCACGGACTCGGGGCCGGCGTCGCCGGAAAGCCCCGGGAAAGACCTTTCGAACGAGACCGGCCGCGCCTCCGGCGGACGAACGCAGCGGACGCTACGGGCGCGCGAACTCCGGACCAGCGTTTTTTTTTTTCGATCCGCCGTATCTCGGCCGCGGAAAGGGTCGGAGGGTCGAAACGGGCTCGATCGAAAGGTCCCCTCGGGTAGAGCGACCGACCCCGAGGGCGACGTCCTCGGACTTAAGGCGCCCGAGCAGCGGCCGTGGGAAAATCCGGAGACGGCCCCCCGTATCTCCGCCGGGGAAAGGGCCAGATACTCGCGGGTGGGCTCGTTCGAAAGGGCTCCTCCGGCGGACCAATCGACCCGAA
Organism: Misgurnus anguillicaudatus; assembly: GCF_027580225.2. NCBI lineage: Eukaryota > Metazoa > Chordata > Actinopteri > Cypriniformes > Cobitidae > Misgurnus > Misgurnus anguillicaudatus. The sequence continues at coordinate 40,084,944 of NC_073354.2, read as the reverse complement.
GGTCGAAGGCCCCGGGCCCGAGGCGCCGGAGCGGCGCGGGAACGAAATTCGGATATTCGACCGGAAGTATCTCCGGTCCACGGGGTCGCACGGACTCGTGGCCGGCGTCGCCGGAAAGCCCCTGGAAAGACCTTTCGAACGAGACCGGTCACGCCTCCGGCGGACGAACGCAGCGGACGCTACGGGCGAGCAAACTCCGGACGAGCGTTTTTTTTTTTTTTTCGAACCGCCGTATCTCGGCCGCGGAAAGGGTCGGAGGGTCGAGGGCGGGCTCGTTCGAAAGGTCCCCTCGGGTAGAGCGACCGACCCCGAGGGCGACGTCCTCGGACTTAAGGCGCCCGAGCAGCGGCCGTGGGAAAATCCGGAGACGGCCCCCCGTATCTCCGCCGGGGAAAGGGCCAGATACTCGCGGGTGGGCTCGTTCGAAAGGGCTCCTCCGGCGGACCAATCGACCCGAAGGTCGAAGGCCCCGGGCCCGAGGCGCCGGAGCGGCGCGGGAACGAAATTCGGATATTCGACCGGAAGTATCTCCGGTCCACGGGGTCGCACGGACTCGGGGCCGGCGTCGCCGGAAAGCCCCGGGAAAGACCTTTCGAACGAGACCGGCCGCGCCTCCGGCGGACGAACGCAGCGGACGCTACGGGCGCGCGAACTCCGGACCAGCGTTTTTTTTTTTCGATCCGCCGTATCTCGGCCGCGGAAAGGGTCGGAGGGTCCAGGGCGGGCTCGTTCGAAAGGTCCCCTCGGGTAGAGCGACCGACCGCGAGGTCGACGTCCTCGGACTTAAGGCGCTCGAGCAGCGGCCGTGGGAAAATCCGGAGACGGCCCCCCGTATCTCCGCCGCGGAAAAGGCCAGATACTCGCGGGTGGGCTCGATCGAAAGGGCCCCTCCGGCGGACCAATCGACCCGAAGGTCGAAGGCCCCGGGCCCGAGGCGCCGGAGCGGCGCGGGAACGAAATTCGGATATTCGACCGGAAGTATCTCCGGTCCACGGGGTCGCACGGACTCGTGGCCGGCGTCGCCGGAAAGCCCCTGGAAAGACCTTTCGAACGAGACCGGTCACGCCTCCGGCGGACGAACGCAGCGGACGCTACGGGCGAGCAAACTCCGGACGAGCGTTTTTTTTTTTTTTCGAACCGCCGTATCTCGGCCGCGGAAAGGGTCGGAGGGTCGAGGGCGGGCTCGTTCGAAAGGTCCCCTCGGGTAGAGCGACCGACCCCGAGGGCGACGTCCTGGGACTTAAGGCGCCCGAGCAGCGGCCGTGGGAAATTCCGGAGACGGCACCTCGTATCTCCGCTGCGGAAAGGGCCAGATACTCGCGGGTGGGCTCGTTCGAAAGGGCCCCTCCGGCGGACCGACCGACCCGAAGGTCGAAGGACCCAGGCCCGAGGCGCCGGAGCGGCGCTGTAACGAAATTCGGATTTTCGACCGGAAGTATCTCCGGTCCCCCGGGCCGACCGAGGCGCACCCTCCCGGCCGCGGACCCGGCGGGTAGGGCGAACAGGTGCCATCAGGTATATAGCTAAGTCGATCGGGGTTGACCAACTGTCGGAGAGGCGAAAGCTCCAGAACCTAAGTCGATGGGGTTGACCAACTGCTGGAGAAGTGAAAGCTCCAGAGCCTAAGTCAATTGGGGTTGACCAACTGTCGGAGAGGCGAAAGCTCTAGAACCTAAGTCGATTGAGGTTGACCAACTGCTGGAAACTCGAACGCTCCAAAACCTAAGTCGATTGAGGTTGACCAACTGCTGGAAACGCGAACGCTCCAAAACCTAAGTCGATTGGGGTTGACCAACTGCTGGAAAATCTTTCGGGTTGACCAACGGTTGGAGAAATTTTGGGGTTGACCAACTGTTTGGTTCTCCAGAAGGGCCGGGAGGATGGGGCTTAGTCCGGTGGGGGAGTGCTTAAGAGTGGGATGGCAGGGACCGAACGGTGCGCCGGGTACGAGCTCCAGGGTGTCCGTCGCGGGGTCCAAAGCCGGCCTCGGGTGCACGGTGGTCGGGTTGACGGGGCGATGTTCCCGGGGTCGTATCTCGGCCGGGGAAGGGGGTACGGAGACGGGGGTGGGGTCGTTGGAAAGGGCCCCTCCTGGAGGATGAGGGACCCAAAGGGCTAAGGTCTCGGTCTTAAGGCGCCCGAGCTACGGCCGTTTAAATGTGCAGCGGTGGAAGTCCGTATCTCCGGCCCCCGGGGTCGCACGGACCCGAGGCTGGTGTCCCCGGAAAGCCCCGAGAGAGACCTTTCGAACGAGACCGGCCGCGCCTCCGGCGGACGAACGCAGCGGACGCTACGGGCGCGCGAACTCCGGACGAGCGTTTTTTTTTTTTCGGACCGCCGTATCTCGGCCGCGGAAAGGGTCGGAGGGTCGAGGGCGGGCTCGTTCGAAAGGTCCCCTCGGGTAGAGCGACCGACCCCGAGGGCGACGTCCTCGGACTTAAGGCGCCCGAGCAGCGGTAGTGGGAAAATCCGGAGACGGCCCCCCGTATCTCCGCCGCGGAAAGGGCCAGATACTCGCGGGTGGGCTCGATCGAAAGGGCCCCTCCGGCGGACCAATCGACCCGAAGGTCGAAGGCCCCGGGCCCGAGGCGCCGGAGCGGCGCGGGAACGAAATTCGGATATTCGACCGAAAGTATCTCCGGTCCACGGGGTCGCACGGACTCGGGGCCGGCGTCGCTGGAAAGCCCCTGGAAAGACCTTTCGAACGAGACCGGCCGCGCCTCCGGCGGACGAACGCAGCGGACGCTACGGGCGCGCGAACTCCGGACTAGCGTTTTTTTTTTCCGATCCGCCGTATCTCGGCCGCGGAAAGGGTCGGAGGGTCGAGGGCGGGCTCGTTCGAAAGGTCCCCTCGGGTAGAGCGACCGACCCCGAGGGCGACGTCCTCGGACTTAAGGCGCCCGAGCAGCGGCCGTGGGAAAATCCGGAGACGGCCCCCCGTATCTCCGCCGCGGAAAGGGCCAGATAATCGCGGGTGGGCTCGATCGAAAGGGCCCTTCCGGCGGACCAATCGACCCGAAGGTCGAAGGCCCCGGGCCCGAGGCGCCGGAGCGGCGCGGGAACGAAATTCTGATATTTGACCGGAAGTATCTCCGGTCCACGGGGTCGCACGGACTCGGGGCCGGCGTCGCCGGAAAGCCCCGGGAAAGACCTTTCGAACGAGACCGGCCGCGCCTCCGGCGGACGAACGCAGCGGACGCTACGGGCGCGCAAACTCCGGACGAGCGTTTTTTTTTTCGATCCGCTGTATCTCGGCCGCGGAAAGGGTCGGAGGGTCGAGGGCGGGCTCGTTCGAAAGGTCCCCTCGGGTAGAGCGAGCGACCCCGAGGGCGACGTCCTCGGACTTAAGGCGCCCGAGCAGCGGCAGTGGGAAAATCCGGAGACGGCCCCCCGTATCTCCGCCGCGGAAAGGGCCAGATACTCGCGGGTGGGCTCGATCGAAAGGGCCCCTCCGGCGGACCAATCGAACCGAAGGTCGAAGGCCCCGGGCCCGAGGCGCCGGAGCGGCGCGGTAACGAAATTCGGATATTCGACCGGAAGTATCTCCGGTCCACGGGGTCGCACGGACTCGGGGCCGGCGTCGCCGAAAAGCCCCGGGAAAGACCTTTCGAACGAGACCGGCGGCGCCTCCGGCGGACGAACGCAGCGGACGCTACGGGCGCGCGAACTCCGGACCAGCGTGTTTTTTTTTCGATCCGCCGTATCTCGGCCGCGGAAAGGGTCGGAGGGTCGAGGGCGGGCTCGTTCGAAAGGTCCCCTCGGGTAGAGCGACCGACCCCGAGGGCGACGTCCTCGGACTTAAGGCGCCTGAGCAGCGGCCGTGGGAAAATCCGGAGACGGCCCCCCGTATCTCCGCCGCGGAAAGGGCCAGATACTCGCGGGTGGGCTCGATCGAAAGGGCCCTTCCGGCGGACCAATCGACCCGAAGGTCGAAGGCCCCGGGCCCGAGGCGCCGGAGCGGCGCAGGAACGAAATTCGGATATTCGACCGGAAGTATCTCCGGTCCACGGGGTCGCACGGACTCGGGGCCGGCGTCGCCGGAAAGCCCCGGGAAAGACCTTTCGAACGAGACCGGCCACGCCTCCGGCGGACGAACGCAGCGGACGCTACGGGCGCGCGAACTCCGGACCAGCGTGTTTTTTTTTCGATCCGCCGTATCTCGGCCGCGGAAAGGGTCGGAGGGTCGAGGGCGGGCTCGTTCGAAAGGTCCCCTCGGGTAGAGCGACCGACCCCGAGGGCGACGTCCTCGGACTTAAGGCGCCCGAGCAGCGGCCGTGGGAAAATCCGGAGACGGCCCCCCGTATCTCCGCCGCGGAAAGGGCCAGATACTCGCGGGTGGGCTCGATCGAAAGGGCCCTTCCGGCGGACCAATCGACCCGAAGGTCGAAGGCCCCGGGCCCGAGGCGCCGGAGCGGCGCGGGAACAAAATTCGGATATTCGACCGGAAGTATCTCCGGTCCACGGGGTCGCACGGACTCGGGGCCGGCGTCGCCGGAAAGCCCCGGGAAAGACCTTTCGAACGAGACCGGCCGCGCCTCCGGCGGACGAACGCAGCGGACGCTACGGGCGCGCGAACTCCGGACCAGCGTTTTTTTTTTTCGATCCGCCGTATCTCGGCCGCGGAAAGGGTCGGAGGGTCGAGGGCGGGCTCGTTCGAAAGGTCCCCTCGGGTAGAGCGACCGACCGCGAGGGCGACGTCCTTGGACTTAAGGCGCTCGAGCAGCGGCCGTGGGAAAATCCGGAGACGGCCCCCCGTATCTCCGCCGCGGAAAGGGCCAGATACTCGCGGGTGGGCTCGATCGAAAGGGCCCCTCCGGCGGACCAATCGACCCGAAGGTCGAAGGCCCCGGGCCCGAGGCGCCGGAGCGGCGCGGGAACGAAATTCGGATATTCGACCGGAAGTATCTCCGGTCCACGGGGTCGCACGGACTCGGGGCCGGCGTCGCCGGAAAGCCCCGGGAAAGACCTTTCGAACGAGACCGGCCGCGCCTCCGGCGGACGAACGCAGCGGACGCTACGGGCGCGCGAACTCCGGACCAGCGTTTTTTTTTTTCGATCCGCCGTATCTCGGCCGCGGAAAGGGTCGGAGGGTCGAGGGCGGGCTCGTTCGAAAGGTCCTCTCGGGTAGAGCGACCGACCCCGAGGGCGACGTCCTCGGACTTAAGGCGCCCGAGCAGCGGCCGTGGGAAAATCCGGAGACGGCCCCCCGTATCTCCGCCGGGGAAAGGGCCAGATACTCGCGGGTGGGCTCGTTCGAAAGGGCTCCTCCGGCGGACCAATCGACCCGAAGGTCGAAGGCCCCGGGCCCGAGGCGCCGGAGCGGCGCGGGAACGAAATTCGGATATTCGACCGGAAGTATCTCCGGTCCACGGGGTCGCACGGACTCGTGGCCGGCGTCGCCGGAAAGCCCCTGGAAAGACCTTTCGAACGAGACCGGTCACGCCTCCGGCGGACGAACGCAGCGGACGCTACGGGCGAGCAAACTCCGGACGAGCGTTTTTTTTTTTTTTCGAACCGCCGTATCTTGGCCGAGGAAAGGGTCGGAGGGTCGAGGGCGGGCTCGTTCGAAAGGTCCCCTCGGGTAGAGCGACCGACCCCGAGGGCGACGTCCTCGGACTTAAGGCGCCCGAGCAGCGGCCGTGGGAAAATCCGGAGACGGCCCCCCGTATCTCCGCCGGGGAAAGGGCCAGATACTCGCGGGTGGGCTCGTTCGAAAGGGCTCCTCGGGCGGACCAATCGACCCGAAGGTCGAAGGCCCCGGGCCCGAGGCGCCGGAGCGGCGCGGGAACGAATTTCGGATATTCGACCGGAAGTATCTCCGGTCCACGGGGTCGCACGGACTCGGGGCCGGCGTCGCCGGAAAGCCCCGGGAAAGACCTTTCGAACGAGACCGGCCGCGCCTCCGGCGGACGAACGCAGCGGACGCTACGGGCGCGCGAACTCCGGACCAGCGTTTTTTTTTTTTCGATCCGCCGTATCTCGGCCGCGGAAAGGGTCGGAGGGTCCAGGGCGGGCTCGTTCGAAAGGTCCCCTCGGGTAGAGCGACCGACCGCGAGGGCGACGTCCTCGGACTTAAGGCGCTCGAGCAGCGGCCGTGGGAAATTCCGGAGACGGCACCTCGTATCTCCGCTGCGGAAAGGGCCAGATACTCGCGGGTGGGCTCGATCGAAAGGGCCCCTCCGGCGGACCGACCGACCCGAAGGTCGAAGGACCCAGTCCCGAGGCGCCGGAGCGGCGCTGTAACGAAATTCGGATTTTCGACCGGAAGTATCTCCGGTCCCCCGGGCCGACCGAGGCGCACCCTCCCGGCCGCGGACCCGGCGGGTAGGGCGAACAGGTGCCATCAGGTATATAGCTAAGTCGATCGGGGTTGACCAACTGTCGGAGAGGCAAAAGCTCCAGAACCTAAGTCGATGGGGTTGACCAACTGCTGGAGAAGTGAAAGCTCCAGAGCCTAAGTCATTTGGGGTTGACCAACTGTCGGAGAGGCGAAAGCTCTAGAACCTAAGTCGATTGAGGTTGACCAACTGCTGGAAACTCGAACGCTCCAAAACCTAAGTCGATTGGGGTTGACCAACTGCTGGAAAATCTTTCGGGTTGACCAACGGTTGGAGAAATTTTGGGGTTGACCAACTGTTTGGTTCTCCAGAAGGGCCGGGAGGATGGGGCTTAGTCCGGTGGGGGAGTGCTTAAGAGTGGGATGGCAGGGACCGAACGGTGCGCCGGGTACGAGCTCCAGGGTGTCCGTCGCGGGGTCCAAAGCCGGCCTCGGGTGCACGGTGGTCGGGTTGATGGGGCGATTTTCCCGGGGTCGTATCTCGGCCGGGGAAGGGGGTACGGAGACGGGGGTGGGGTCGTTGGAAAGGGCCCCTCCTGGAAGATGAGGGACCCAAAGGGCTAAGGTCTCGGTCTTAAGGCGCCCGAGCTACGGCCGTTTAAATGTGCAGCGGTGGAAGTCCGTATCTCCGGCCCCCGGGGTCGCACGGACCCGAGGCTGGTGTCCCCGGAAAGCCCCGAGAGAGACCTTTCGAACGAGACTGGTCAAGCCTCCGGCGGACGAACGCAGCGGACGCTACGGGCGCGCGAACTCTGGACCAGCGTTTTTTTTTTTTTCGATCCGCCGTATCTCGGCCGCGGAAAGGGTCGGAGGGTCGAGGGCGGGCTCGTTCGAAAGGTCCCCTCGGGTAGAGCGACCGACCGCGAGGGCGACGTCCTCGGACTTAAGGCGCTCGAGCAGCGGCCGTGGGAAAATCCGGAGACGGCCCCCGTATCTCCGCCGCGGAAAGGGCCAGATACTCGCGGGTGGGCTCGATCGAAAGGGCCCCTCCGGCGGACCAATCGACCCGAAGGTCGAAGGCCCCGGGCACGAGGCGCCGGAGCGGCGCGGGAACGAAATTCGGATTTTCGACCGGAAGTATCTCCGGTCCACGGGGTCGCACGGACTCGGGGCCGGCGTCGCCGGAAAGCCCCGGGAAAGACCTTTCGAACGAGACCGGTCACGCCTCCGGCGGACGAACGCAGCGGACGCTACGGGCGAGCAAACTCCGGACCAGCGTTTTTTTTTTCGATCCGCCGTATCTCGGCCGCGGAAAGGGTCGGAGGGTCCAGGGCGGGCTCGTTCGAAAGGTCCCCTCGGGTAGAGCGACCGACCGCGAGGGCGACGTCCTCGGACTTAAGGCGCTCGAGCAGCGGCCGTGGGAAAATCCGGAGACGGCCCCCCGTATCTCCGCCGCGGAAAGGGCCAGATACTCGCGGGTGGGCTCGATCGAAAGGGCCCCTCCGGCGGACCAATCGACCCGAAGGTCGAAGGCCCCGGGCCCGAGGCGCCGGAGCGGCGCGGGAACGAAATTCGGATATTCGACCGGAAGTATCTCCGGTCCACGGGGTCGCACGGACTCGTGGCCGGCGTCGCCGGAAAGCCCCTGGAAAGACCTTTCGAACGAGACCGGTCACGCCTCCGGCGGACGAACGCAGCGGACGCTACGGGCGAGCAAACTCCGGACGAGCGTTTTTTTTTTTTTTTCGAACCGCCGTATCTCGGCCACGGAAAGGGTCGGAGGGTCGAGGGCGGGCTCGTTCGAAAGGTCCCCTCGGGTAGAGTGACCGACCCCGAGGGCGACGTCCTGGGACTTAAGGCGCCCGAGCAGCGGCCGTGGGAAATTCCGGAGACGGCACCTCGTATCTCCGCTGCGGAAAGGGCCAGATACTCGCGGGTGGGCTCGTTCGAAAGGGCCCCTCCGGCGGACCGACCGACCCGAAGGTCGAAGGACCCAGTCCCGAGGCGCCGGAGCGGCGCTGTAACGAAATTCGGATTTTCGACCGGAAGTATCTCCGGTCCCCCGGGCCGACCGAGGCGCACCCTCCCGGCCGCGGACCCGGCGGGTAGGGCGAACAGGTGCCATCAGGTATATAGCTAAGTCGATCGGGGTTGACCAACTGTCGGAGAGGCAAAAGCTCCAGAACCTAAGTCGATGGGGTTGACCAACTGCTGGAGAAGTGAAAGCTCCAGAGCCTAAGTCATTTGGGGTTGACCAACTGTCGGAGAGGCGAAAGCTCTAGAACCTAAGTCGATTGAGGTTGACCAACTGCTGGAAACTCGAACGCTCCAAAACCTAAGTCGATTGGGGTTGACCAACTGCTGGAAAATCTTTCGGGTTGACCAACGGTTGGAGAAATTTTGGGGTTGACCAACTGTTTGGTTCTCCAGAAGGGCCGGGAGGATGGGGCTTAGTCCGGTGGGGGAGTGCTTAAGAGTGGGATGGCAGGGACCGAACGGTGCGCCGGGTACGAGCTCCAGGGTGTCCGTCGCGGGGTCCAAAGCCGGCCTCGGGTGCACGGTGGTCGGGTTGATGGGGCGATTTTCCCGGGGTCGTATCTCGGCCGGGGAAGGGGGTACGGAGACGGGGGTGGGGTCGTTGGAAAGGGCCCCTCCTGGAAGATGAGGGACCCAAAGGGCTAAGGTCTCGGTCTTAAGGCGCCCGAGCTACGGCCGTTTAAATGTGCAGCGGTGGAAGTCCGTATCTTCGGCCCCCGGGGTCGCACGGACCCGAGGCTGGTGTCCCCGGAAAGCCCCGAGAGAGACCTTTCGAACGAGACTGGTCAAGCCTCCGGCGGACGAACGCAGCGGACGCTACGGGCGCGCGAACTCCGGACCAGCGTTTTTTTTTTTCGATCCGCCGTATCTCGGCCGCGGAAAGGGTCGGAGGGTCGAGGGCGGGCTCGTTCGAAAGGTCCCCTCGGGTAGAGCGACCGACCGCGAGGGCGACGTCCTCGGACTTAAGGCGCTCGAGCAGCGGCCGTGGGAAAATCCGGAGACGGCCCCCGTATCTCCGCCGCGGAAAGGGCCAGATACTCGCGGGTGGGCTCGATCGAAAGGGCCCCTCCGGCGGACCAATCGACCCGAAGGTCGAAGGCCCCGGGCACGAGGCGCCGGAGCGGCGCGGGAACGAAATTCGGATATTCGACCGGAAGTATCTCCGGTCCACGGGGTCGCACGGACTCGGGGCCGGCGTCGCCGGAAAGCCCCTGGAAAGACCTTTCGAACGAGACCGGCCGCGCCTCCGGCGGACGAACGCAGCGGACGCTACGGGCGCGCGAACTCCGGACCAGCATTTTTTTTTTTCGATCCGCCGTATCTCGGCCGCGGAAAGGGTCGGAGGGTCGAGGGCGGGCTCGTTCGAAAGGTCCCCTCGGGTAGAGCGACCGACCCCGAGGGCGACGTCCTGGGATTTAAGGCGCCCGAGCAGCGGCCGTGGGAAAATCCGGAGACGGCCCCCCGTATCTCCGCCGCGGAAAGGGCCAGATACTCGCGGGTGGGCTCGATCAAAAGGGCCCCTCCGGCGGACCAATCGAACCGAAGGTCGAAGGCCCCGGGCCCGAGGCGCCGGAGCGGCGCGGGAACAAAATTCGCATATTCGACCAGAAGTATCTCCGGTCCAGGGCGTCGCACGGACTCGTGGCCGGCGTCGCCGGAAAGCCCCTGGAAAGACCTTTCGAACGAGACCGGTCACGCCTCCGGCGGACGAACGCAGCGGACGCTACGGGCGAGCAAACTCCGGACGAGCGTTTTTTTTTTTTTTTTCGAACCGCCGTATCTCGGCCGCGGAAAGGGTCGGAGGGTCGAGGGCGGGCTCGTTCGAAAGGTCCCCTCGGGTAGAGCGACCGACCCCGAGGGCGACGTCCTCGGACTTAAGGCGCCCGAGCAGCGGCCGTGGGAAAATCCGGAGACGGCCCCCCGTATCTCCGCCGCGGAAAGGGCCAGATACTCGCGGGTGGGCTCGATCGAAAGGGCCCTTCCGGCGGACCAATCGACCCGAAGGTCGAAGGCCCCGGGCCCGAGGCGCCGGAGCGGCGCGGGAACGAAATTCGGATATTCGACCGGAAGTATCTCCGGTCCACGGGGTCGCACGGACTCGGGGCCGGCGTCGCCGGAAAGCCCCGGGAAAGACCTTTCGAACGAGACCGGCCGCGCCTCCGGCGGACGAACGCAGCGGACGCTACGGGCGCGCGAACTTCGGACCAGCGTGTTTTTTTTTCGATCCGCCGTATCTCGGCCGCGGAAAGGGTCGGAGGGTCGAGGGCGGGCTCGTTCGAAAGGTCCCCTCGGGTAGAGCGACCGACCCCGAGGGCGACGTCCTCGGACTTAAGGCGCCCGAGCAGCGGCCGTGGGAAAATCCGGAGACGGCCCCCCGTATCTCCGCCGCGGAAAGGGCCAGATACTCGCGGGTGGGCTCGATCGAAAGGGCCCTTCCGGCGGACCAATAGACCCGAAGGTCGAAGGCCCCGGGCCCGAGGCGCCGGAGCGGCGCGGGAACGAAATTCGGATATTCGACCAGAAGTATCTCCGGTCCACGGGGTCGCACGGACTCGTGGCCGGCGTCGCCGGAAAGCCCCTGGAAAGACCTTTCGAACGAGACCGGTCACGCCTCCGGCGGACGAACGCAGCGGACGCTACGGGCGAGCAAACTCCTGACGAGCGTTTTTTTTTTTTTTTTCGAACCGCCGTATCTCGGCCGCGGAAAGGGTCGGAGGGTCGAGGGCGGGCTCGTTCGAAAGGTCCCCTCGGGTAGAGCGACCGACCCCGAGGGCGACATCCTCGGACTTAAGGCGCCCGAGCAGCGGCCGTAGGAAAATCCGGAGACGGCCCCCCGTATCTTCTCCGGGGAAAGGGCCAGATACTCGCGGGTGGGCTCGTTCGAAAGGGCTCCTCCGGCGGACCAATCGACCCGAAGGTCGAAGGCCCCGGGCCCGAGGCGCCGGAGCGGCGCGGGAACGAAATTCGGATATTCGACCGGAAGTATCTCCGGTCCACGGGGTCGCACGGACTCGGGGCCGGCGTCGCCGGAAAGCCCCGGGAAAGACCTTTCGAACGAGACCGGCCGCGCCTCCGGCGGACGAACGCAGCGGACGCTACGGGCGCGCGAACTCCGGACCAGCGTGTTTTTTTTTCGATCCGCCGTATCTCGGCCGCGGAAAGGGTCGGAGGGTCGAGGGCGGGCTCGTTCGAAAGGTCCCCTCGGGTAGAGCGACCGACCCCGAGGGCGACGTCCTCGGACTTAAGGCGCCCGAGCAGCGGCCGTGGGAAAATCCGGAGACGGCCCCCCGTATCTCCGCCGCGGAAAGGGCCAGATACTCGCGGGTGGGCTCGATCGAAAGGGCCCTTCCGGCGGACCAATCGACCCGAAGGTCGAAGGCCCCGGGCCCGAGGCGCCGGAGCGGCGCGGGAACGAAATTCGGATATTCGACCGGAAGTATCTCCGGTCCACGGGGTCGCACGGACTCGGGGCCGGCGTCGCCGGAAAGCCCCTGGAAAGACCTTTCGAACGAGACCGGCCGCGCCTCCGGCGGACGAACGCAGCGGACGCTACGGGCGCGCGAACTCCGGACCAGCGTTTTTTTTTTTTCGATCCGCCGTATCTCGGCCGCGGAAAGGGTCGGAGGGTCGAGGGTGGGCTCGTTCGAAAGGTCCCCTCGGGTAGAGCGACCGACCCCGAGGGCGACGTCTTCGGACTTAATGCGCCCGAGCAGCGGCCGTGGGAAAATCCGGAGACGGCCCCCCGTATCTCCGCCGCGGAAAGGGCCAGATACTCGCGGGTGGGCTCGTTCGAAAGGGCTCCTCCGGCGGACCAATCGACCCGAAGGTCGAAGGCCCCGGGCCCGAGGCGCCGGAGCGGCGCGGGAACGAAATTCGGATATTCGACCGGAAGTATCTCCGGTCCACGGGGTCGCACGGACTCGGGGCCGGCGTCGCCGGAAAGCCCCGGGAAAGACCTTTCGAACGAGACCGGCCGCGCCTCCGGCGGACGAACGCAGCGGACGCTACGGGCGCGCGAACTCCGGACCAGCGTGTTTTTTTTTCGATCCGCCGTATCTCGGCCGCGGAAAGGGTCGGAGGGTCGAGGGCGGGCTCGTTCGAAAGGTCCCCTCGGGTAGAGCGACCGACCCCGAGGGCGACGTCCTCGGACTTAAGGCGCCCGAGCAGCGGCCGTGGGAAAATCCGGAGACGGCCCCCCGTATCTCCGCCGCGGAAAGGGCCAGATACTCGCGGGTGGGCTCGATCGAAAGGGACCTTCCGGCGGACCAATCGACCCGAAGGTCGAAGGCCCCGGGCCCGAGGCGCCGGAGCGGCGCGGGAACGAAATTCGGATATTCGACCGGAAGTATCTCCGGTCCACGGGGTCGCACGGACTCGGGGCCGGCGTCGCCGGAAAGCCCCGGGAAAGACCTTTCGAACGAGACCGGCCGCGCCTCCGGCGGACGAACGCAGCGGACGCTACGGGCGCGCGAACTCCGGACCAGCGTTTTTTTTTTTCGATCCGCCGTATCTCGGCCGCGGAAAGGGTCGGAGGGTCGAGGGCGGGCTCGTTCGAAAGGTCCCCTCGGGTAGAGCGACCGACCGCGAGGGCGACGTCCTCAGACTTAAGGCGCTCGAGCAGCGGCCGTGGGAAAATCCGGAGACGGCCCCCCGTATCTCCGCCGCGGAAAGGGCCAGATACTCGCGGGTGGGCTCGATCGAAAGGGCCCCTCCGGCGGACCAATCGACCCGAAGGTCGAAGGCCCCGGGCCCGAGGCGCCGGAGCGGCGCGGGAACGAAATTCGGATATTCGACCGGAAGTATCTCCGGTCCACGGGGTCGCACGGACTCGGGGCCGGCGTCGCCGGAAAGCCCCGGGAAAGACCTTTCGAACGAGACCGGCCGCGCCTCCGGCGGACGAACGCAGCGGACGCTACGGGCGCGCGAACTCCGGACCAGCGTTTTTTTTTTTTCGATCCGCCGTATCTCGGCCGCGGAAAGGGTCGGAGGGTCGAGGGCGGGCTCGTTCGAAAGGTCCCCTCGGGTAGAGCGACCGACCCCGAGGGCGACGTCCTGGGATTTAAGGCGCCCGAGCAGCGGCCGTGGGAAATTCCGGAGACGGCACCCCGTATCTCCGCTGCGGAAAGGGCCAGATACTCGCGGGTGGGCTCGTTCGAAAGGGGCCCTCCGGCGGACCGACCGACCCGAAGGTCGAAGGACCCGGGCCCGAGGCGCCGGTGCGGCGCTGTAACGAAATTCGGATTTTCGACCGGAAGTATCTCCGGTCCCCCGGGCCGACCGAGGCGCACCCTCCCGGCCGCGGACCCGGCGGGTAGGGCGAACAGGTGCCATCAGGTATATAGCTAAGTCGATCGGGGTTGACCAACTGTCGGAGAGGCGAAAGCTCCAGAACCTAAGTCGATGGGGTTGACCAACTGCTGGAGAAGTGAAAGCTCCAGAGCCTAAGTCAATTGGGGTTGACCAACTGTCGGAGAGGCGAAAGCTCTAGAACCTAAGTCGATTGAGGTTGACCAACTGCTGGAAACTCGAACGCTCCAAAACCTAAGTCGATTGAGGTTGACCAACTGCTGGAAACGCGAACGCTCCAAAACCTAAGTCGATTGGGGTTGACCAACTGCTGGAAAATCTTTCGGGTTGACCAACGGTTGGAGAAATTTTGGGGTTGACCAACTGTTTGGTTCTCCAGAAGGGCCGGGAGGATGGGGCTTAGTCCGGTGGGGGAGTGCTTAAGAGTGGGATGGCAGGGACCGAACAGTGCGCCGGGTACGAGCTCCAGGGTGTCCGTCGCGGGGTCCAAAGCCGGCCTCGGGTGCACGGTGGTCGGGTTGACGGGGCGATGTTCCCGGGGTCGTATCTCGGCCGGGGAAGGGGGTACGGAGACGGGGGTGGGGTCGTTGGAAAGGGCCCCTCCTGGAGGATGAGGGACCCAAAGGGCTAAGGTCTCGGTCTTAAGGCGCCCGAGCTACGGCCGTTTAAATGTGCAGCGGTGGAAGTCCGTATCTCCGGCCCCCGGGGTCGCACGGACCCGAGGCTGGTGTCCCCGGAAAGCCCCGAGAGAGACCTTTCGAACGAGACGAACCCGAAGGTCGAAGGCCCCGGGCCCGAGGCGCCGGAGCGGCGCGGGAACGAAATTCGTATATTCGACCGGAAGTATCTCCGGTCCACGGGGTCGCACGGACTCGGGGCCGGCGTCGCCGGAAAGCCCCTGGAAAGACCTTTCGAACGAGACCGGCCGCGCCTCCGGCGGACGAACGCAGCGGACGCTACGGGCGCGCGAACTCCGGACCAGCGTTTTTTTTTTTCGATCCGCCGTATCTCGGCCGCGGAAAGGGTCGGAGGGTCGAGGGCGGGCTCGTTCGAAAGGTCCCCTCGGGTAGAGCGACCGACCGCGAGGGCGACGTCCTCAGACTTAAGGCGCTCGAGCAGCGGCCGTGGGAAAATCCGGAGACGGCCCCCCGTATCTCCGCCGCGGAAAGGGCCAGATACTCGCGGGTGGGCTCGATCGAAAGGGCCCCTCCGGCGGACCAATCGACCCGAAGGTCGAAGGCCCCGGGCCCGAGGCGCCGGAGCGGCGCGGGAACGAAATTCGGATATTCGACCGGAAGTATCTCCGGTCCACGGGGTCGCACGGACTCGGGGCCGGCGTCGCCGGAAAGCCCCGGGAAAGACCTTTCGAACGAGACCGGCCGCGCCTCCGGCGGACGAACGCAGCGGACGCTACGGGCGCGCGAACTCCGGACCAGCGTTTTTTTTTTTTCGATCCGCCGTATCTCGGCCGCGGAAAGGGTCGGAGGGTCGAGGGCGGGCTCGTTCGAAAGGTCCCCTCGGGTAGAGCGACCGACCCCGAGGGCGACGTCCTGGGATTTAAGCCGCCCGAGCAGCGGCCGTGGGAAATTCCGGAGACGGCACCCCGTATCTCCGCTGCGGAAAGGGCCAGATACTCGCGGGTGGGCTCGTTCGAAAGGGGCCCTCCGGCGGACCGACCGACCCGAAGGTCGAAGGACCCGGGCCCGAGGCGCCGGTGCGGCGCTGTAACGAAATTCGGATATTCGACCGGAAGTATCTCCGGTCCACGGGGTCGCACGGACTCGGGGCCGGCGTCGCCGGAAAGCCCCGGGAAAGACCTTTCGAACGAGACCGGCCGCGCCTCCGGCGGACGAACGCAGCGGACGCTACGGGCGCGCGAACTCCGGACCAGCGTTTTTTTTTTCGATCCGCCGTATCTCGGCCGCGGAAAGGGTCGGAGGGTCGAGCGCGGGCTCGTTCGAAAGGTCCCCTCGGGTAGAGCGACCGACCCCGAGGGCGACGTCCTCGGACTTAAGACGCCCGAGCAGCGGCCGTGGGAAAATCCGGAGACGGCCCCCCGTATCTCCGCCGGGGAAAGGGCCAGATACTCGCGGGCGGGCTCGTTCGAAAGGTCTCCTCCGGCGGACCAATCGACCCGAAGGTCGAAGGCCCCGGGCCCGAGGCGCCGGAGCGGCGCGGGAACGAAATTCGGATATTCGACCGGAAGTATCTCCGGTCCACGGGGTCGCACGGACTCGTGGCCGGCGTCGCCGGAAAGCCCCTGGAAAGACCTTTCGAACGAGACCGGTCACGCCTCCGGCGGACGAACGCAGCGGACGCTACGGGCGAGCAAACTCCGGACGAGCGTTTTTTTTTTTTTTCGAACCGCCGTATCTCGGCCGCGGAAAGGGTCGGAGGGTCGAGGGCGGTCTCGTTCGAAAGGTCCCCTCGGGTAGAGCGACCGACCCCGAGGGCGACGTCCTCGGACTTAAGGCGCCCGAGCAGCGGCCGTGGGAAATTCCGGAGACGGCACCCCGTATCTCCGCCGGGGAAAGGGCCAGATACTCGCGGGTGGGCTCGTTCGAAAGGGCCCCTCCGGCGGACCAATCGACCCGAAGGTCGAAGGACCCGGGCCCGAGGCGCCGGAGCGGCGCTGTAACGAAATTCGGATTTTCGACCGGAAGTATCTCCGGTCCCCCGGGCCGACCGAGGCGCACCCTCCCGGCCGCGGACCCGGCGGGTAGGGCGAACAGGTGCCATCAGGTATATAGCTAAGTCGATCGGGGTTGACCAACTGTCGGAGAGGCGAAAGCTCCAGAACCTAAGTCGATGGGGTTGACCAACTGCTGGAGAAGTGAAAGCTCCAGAGCCTAAGTCAATTGGGGTTGACCAACTGTCGGAGAGGCGAAAGCTCTAGAACCTAAGTCGATTGAGGTTGACCAACTGCTGGAAACTCGAACGCTCCAAAACCTAAGTCGATTGAGGTTGACCAACTGCTGGAAACGCGAACGCTCCAAAACCTAAGTCGATTGGGGTTGACCAACTGCTGGAAAATCTTTCGGGTTGACCAACGGTTGGAGAAATTTTGGGGTTGACCAACTGTTTGGTTCTCCAGAAGGGCCGGGAGGATGGGGCTTAGTCCGGTGGGGGAGTGCTTAAGAGTGGGATGGCAGGGACCGAACGGTGCGCCGGGTACGAGCTCCAGGGTGTCCGTCGCGGGGTCCAAAGCCGGCCTCGGGTGCACGGTGGTCGGGTTGACGGGGCGATGTTCCCGGGGTCGTATCTCGGCCGGGGAAGGGGGTACGGAGACGGGGGTGGGGTCGTTGGAAAGGGCCCCTCCTGGAGGATGAGGGACCCAAAGGGCTAAGGTCTCGGTCTTAAGGCGCCCGAGCTACGGCCGTTTAAATGTGCAGCGGTGGAAGTCCGTATCTCCGGCCCCCGGGGTCGCACGGACCCGAGGCTGGTGTCCCCGGAAAGCCCCGAGAGAGACCTTTCGAACGAGACCGGCCGCGCCTCCGGCGGACGAACGCAGCGGACGCTACGGGCGCGCGAACTCCGGACCAGCGTTTTTTTTTTTTCGATCCGCCGTATCTCGGCCGCGGAAAGGGTCGGAGGGTCGAGGGCGGGCTCGTTCGAAAGGTCCCCTCGGGTAGAGCGACCGACCCCGAGGGCGACGTCCTCGGACTTAAGGCGCTCGAGCAGCGGCCGTGGGAAAATCCGGAGACGGCCCCCCGTATCTCCGCCGCGGAAAGGGCCAGATACTCGCGGGTGGGCTCGATCGAAAGGGCCCCTCCGGCGGACCAATCGACCCGAAGGTCGAAGGCCCCGGGCCCGAGGCGCCGGAGCGGCGCGGGAACGAAATTCGGATATTCGACCGGAAGTATCTCCGGTCCACGGGGTCGCACGGACTCGGGGCCGGCGTCGCCGGAAAGCCCCGGGAAAGACCTTTCGAACGAGACCGGCCGCGCCTCCGGCGGACGAACGCAGCGGACGCTACGGGCGCGCGAACTCCGGACCAGCGTTTTTTTTTTTCGATCCGCCGTATCTCGGCCGCGGAAAGGGTCGGAGGGTCGAGGGCGGGCTCGTTCGAAAGGTCCCCTCGGGTAGAGCGACCGACCCCGAGGGCGACGTCCTGGGATTTAAGCCGCCCGAGCAGCGGCCGTGGGAAAATCCGGAGACGGCCCCCCGTATCTCCGCTGCGGAAAGGGCCAGATACTCGCGGGTGGGCTCGTTCGAAAGGGCCCCTCCGGCGGACCAATCCGACCCGAAGGTCGAAGGCCCCGGGCCCGAGGCGCCGGAGCGGCGCTGTAACGAAATTCGGATATTCGACCGGAAGTATCTCCGGTCCACGGGGTCGCACGGACTCGGGGCCGGCGTCGCCGGAAAGCCCCGGGAAAGACCTTTCGAACGAGACCGGCCGCGCCTCCGGCGGACGAACGCAGCGGACGCTACGGGCGCGCGAACTCCGGACCAGCGTTTTTTTTTTCGATCCGCCGTATCTCGGCCGCGGAAAGGGTCGGAGGGTCGAGGGCGGGCTCGTTCGAAAGGTCCCCTCGGGTAGAGCGACCGACCCCGAGGGCGACGTCCTCGGACTTAAGGCGCCCGAGCAGCGGCCGTGGGAAAATCCGGAGACGGCCCCCCGTATCTCCGCCGGGGAAAGGGCCAGATACTCGCGGGTGGGCTCGTTCGAAAGGGCTCCTCCGGCGGACCAATCGACCCGAAGGTCGAAGGCCCCGGGCCCGAGGCGCCGGAGCGGCGCGGGAACGAAATTCGGATATTCGACCGGAAGTATCTCCGGTCCACGGGGTCGCACGGACTCGGGGCCGGCGTCGCCGGAAAGCCCCTGGAAAGACCTTTCGAACGAGACCGGTCACGCCTCCGGCGGACGAACGCAGCGGACGCTACGGGCGAGCAAACTCCGGACGAGCGTTTTTTTTTTTTTCGAACCGCCGTATCTCGGCCGCGGAAAGGGTCGGAGGGTCGAGGGCGGGCTCGTTCGAAAGGTCCCCTCGGGTAGAGCGACCGACCCCGAGGGCGACGTCCTCGGACTTAAGGCGCCCGAGCAGCGGCCGTGGGAAAATCCGGAGACGGCCCCCCGTATCTCCGCCGGGGAAAGGGCCAGATACTCGCGGGTGGGCTCGTTCGAAAGGGCTCCTCCGGCGGACCAATCGACCCGAAGGTCGAAGGCCCCGGGCCCGAGGCGCCGGAGCGGCGCGGGAACGAAATTCGGATATTCGACCGGAAGTATCTCCGGTCCACGGGGTCGCACGGACTCGGGGCCGGCGTCGCCGGAAAGCCCCGGGAAAGACCTTTCGAACGAGACCGGCCGCGCCTCCGGCGGACGAACGCAGCGGACGCTACGGGCGCGCGAACTCCGGACCAGCGTTTTTTTTTTTCGATCCGCCGTATCTCGGCCGCGGAAAGGGTCGGAGGGTCGAGGGCGGGCTCGTTCGAAAGGTCCCCTCGGGTAGAGCGACCGACCGCGAGGGCGACGTCCTCGGACTTAAGGCGCTCGAGCAGCGGCCGTGGGAAAATCCGGAGACGGCCCCCCGTATCTCCGCCGCGGAAAGGGCCAGATACTCGCGGGTGGGCTCGATCGAAAGGGCCCCTCCGGCGGACCAATCGACCCGAAGGTCGAAGGCCCCGGGCCCGAGGCGCCGGAGCGGCGCGGGAACGAAATTCGGATATTCGACCGGAAGTATCTCCGGTCCACGGGGTCGCACGGACTCGGGGCCGGCGTCGCCGGAAAGCCCCGGGAAAGACCTTTCGAACGAGACCGGCCGCGCCTCCGGCGGACGAACGCAGCGGACGCTACGGGCGCGCGAACTCCGGACCAGCGTTTTTTTTTTTCGATCCGCCGTATCTCGGCCGCGGAAAGGGTCGGAGGGTCGAGGGCGGGCTCGTTCGAAAGGTCCCCTCGGGTAGAGCGACCGACCCCGAGGGCGACGTCCTGGGATTTAAGGCGCCCGAGCAGCGGCCGTGGGAAATTCCGGAGACGGCACCCCGTATCTCCGCTGCGGAAAGGGCCAGATACTCGCGGGTGGGCTCGTTCGAAAGGGCCCCTCCGGCGGACCGACCGACCCGAAGGTCGAAGGACCCGGGCCCGAGGCGCCGGAGCGGCGCTGTAACGAAATTCGGATTTTCGACCGGAAGTATCTCCGGTCCCCCGGGCCGACCGAGGCGCACCCTCCCGGCCGCGGACCCGGCGGGTAGGGCGAACAGGTGCCATCAGGTATATAGCTAAGTCGATCGGGGTTGACCAACTGTCGGAGAGGCGAAAGCTCCAGAACCTAAGTCGATGGGGTTGACCAACTGCTGGAGAAGTGAAAGCTCCAGAGCCTAAGTCAATTGGGGTTGACCAACTGTCGGAGAGGCGAAAGCTCTAGAACCTAAGTCGATTGAGGTTGACCAACTGCTGGAAACTCGAACGCTCCAAAACCTAAGTCGATTGAGGTTGACCAACTGCTGGAAACGCGAACGCTCCAAAACCTAAGTCGATTGGGGTTGACCAACTGCTGGAAAATCTTTCGGGTTGACCAACGGTTGGAGAAATTTTGGGGTTGACCAACTGTTTGGTTCTCCAGAAGGGCCGGGAGGATGGGGCTTAGTCCGGTGGGGGAGTGCTTAAGAGTGGGATGGCAGGGACCGAACGGTGCGCCGGGTACGAGCTCCAGGGTGTCCGTCGCGGGGTCCAAAGCCGGCCTCGGGTGCACGGTGGTCGGGTTGACGGGGCGATGTTCCCGGGGTCGTATCTCGGCCGGGGAAGGGGGTACGGAGACGGGGGTGGGGTCGTTGGAAAGGGCCCCTCCTGGAGGATGAGGGACCCAAAGGGCTAAGGTCTCGGTCTTAAGGCGCCCGAGCTACGGCCGTTTAAATGTGCAGCGGTGGAAGTCCGTATCTCCGGCCCCCGGGGTCGCACGGACCCGAGGCTGGTGTCCCCGGAAAGCCCCGAGAGAGACCTTTCGAACGAGACCGGCCGCGCCTCCGGCGGACGAACGCAGCGGACGCTACGGGCGCGCGAACTCCGGACGAGCGTTTTTTTTTTTCGAACCGCCGTATCTCGGCCGCGGAAAGGGTCGGAGGGTCGAGGGCGGGCTCGTTCGAAAGGTCCCCTCGGGTAGAGCGACCGACCCCGAGGGCGACGTCCTCGGACTTAAGGCGCCCGAGCAGCGGTAGTGGGAAAATCCGGAGACGGCCCCCCGTATCTCCGCCGCGGAAAGGGCCAGATACTCGCGGGTGGGCTCGATCGAAAGGGCCCCTCCGGCGGACCAATCGACCCGAAGGTCGAAGGCCCCGGGCCCGAGGCGCCGGAGCGGCGCGGGAACGAAATTCGGATATTCGACCGGAAGTATCTCCGGTCCACGGGGTCGCACGGACTCGGGGCCGGCGTCGCCGGAAAGCCCCTGGAAAGACCTTTCGAACGAGACCGGCCGCGCCTCCGGCGGACGAACGCAGCGGACGCTACGGGCGCGCGAACTCCGGACCAGCGTTTTTTTTTTTCGATCCGCCGTATCTCGGCCGCGGAAAGGGTCGGAGGGTCGAGGGCGGGCTCGTTCGAAAGGTCCCCTCGGGTAGAGCGACCGACCCCGAGGGCGACGTCCTCGGACTTAAGGCGCCCGAGCAGCGGCCGTGGGAAAATCCGGAGACGGCCCCCCGTATCTCCGCCGCGGAAAGGGCCAGATACTCGCGGGTGGGCTCGATTCGAAAGGGCCCCTCCGGCGGACCAATCGACCCGAAGGTCGAAGGCCCCGGGCCCGAGGCGCCGGAGCGGCGCGGGAACGAAATTCGGATATTCGACCGGAAGTATCTCCGGTCCACGGGGTCGCACGGACTCGGGGCCGGCGTCGCCGGAAAGCCCCTGGAAAGACCTTTCGAACGAGACCGGCCGCGCCTCCGGCGGACGAACGCAGCGGACGCTACGGGCGCGCGAACTCCGGACCAGCGTTTTTTTTTTCGATCCGCCGTATCTCGGCCGCGGAAAGGGTCGGAGGGTCGAGGGCGGGCTCGTTCGAAAGGTCCCCTCGGGTAGAGCGACCGACCCCGAGGGCGACGTCCTCGGACTTAAGGCGCCCGAGCAGCGGCCGTGGGAAAATCCGGAGACGGCCCCCCGTATCTCCGCCGCGGAAAGGGCCAGATACTCGCGGGTGGGCTCGTTCGAAAGGGCTCCTCCGGCGGACCAATCGACCCGAAGGTCGAAGGCCCCGGGCCCGAGGCGCCGGAGCGGCGCGGGAACGAAATTCGGATATTCGACCGGAAGTATCTCCGGTCCACGGGGTCGCACGGACTCGGGGCCGGCGTCGCCGGAAAGCCCCGGGAAAGACCTTTCGAACGAGACCGGCCGCGCCTCCGGCGGACGAACGCAGCGGACGCTACGGGCGCGCGAACTCCGGACCAGCGTGTTTTTTTTTCGATCCGCCGTATCTCGGCCGCGGAAAGGGTCGGAGGGTCGAGGGCGGGCTCGTTCGAAAGGTCCCCTCGGGTAGAGCGACCGACCCCGAGGGCGACGTCCTCGGACTTAAGGCGCCCGAGCAGCGGCCGTGGGAAAATCCGGAGACGGCCCCCCGTATCTCCGCCGGGGAAAGGGCCAGATACTCGCGGGTGGGCTCGTTCGAAAGGGCTCCTCCGGCGGACCAATCGACCCGAAGGTCGAAGGCCCCGGGCCCGAGGCGCCGGAGCGGCGCGGGAACGAAATTCGGATATTCGACCGGAAGTATCTCCGGTCCACGGGGTCGCACGGACTCGGGGCCGGCGTCGCCGGAAAGCCCCGGGAAAGACCTTTCGAACGAGACCGGCCGCGCCTCCGGCGGACGAACGCAGCGGACGCTACGGGCGCGCGAACTCCGGACCAGCGTTTTTTTTTTTTCGATCCGCCGTATCTCGGCCGCGGAAAGGGTCGGAGGGTCGAGGGCGGGCTCGTTCGAAAGGTCCCCTCGGGTAGAGCGACCGACCCCGAGGGCGACGTCCTGGGACTTAAGGCGCCCGAGCAGCGGCCGTGGGAAATTCCGGAGACGGCACCCCGTATCTCCGCTGCGGAAAGGGCCAGATACTCGCGGGTGGGCTCGTTCGAAAGGGCCCCTCCGGCGGACCGACCGACCCGAAGGTCGAAGGACCCGGGCCCGAGGCGCCGGAGCGGCGCTGTAACGAAATTCGGATTTTCGACCGGAAGTATCTCCGGTCCCCCGGGCCGACCGAGGCGCACCCTCCCGGCCGCGGACCCGGCGGGTAGGGCGAACAGGTGCCATCAGGTATATAGCTAAGTCGATCGGGGTTGACCAACTGTCGGAGAGGCGAAAGCTCCAGAACCTAAGTCGATGGGGTTGACCAACTGCTGGAGAAGTGAAAGCTCCAGAGCCTAAGTCAATTGGGGTTGACCAACTGTCGGAGAGGCGAAAGCTCTAGAACCTAAGTCGATTGAGGTTGACCAACTGCTGGAAACTCGAACGCTCCAAAACCTAAGTCGATTGAGGTTGACCAACTGCTGGAAACGCGAACGCTCCAAAACCTAAGTCGATTGGGGTTGACCAACTGCTGGAAAATCTTTCGGGTTGACCAACGGTTGGAGAAATTTTGGGGTTGACCAACTGTTTGGTTCTCCAGAAGGGCCGGGAGGATGGGGCTTAGTCCGGTGGGGGAGTGCTTAAGAGTGGGATGGCAGGGACCGAACGGTGCGCCGGGTACGAGCTCCAGGGTGTCCGTCGCGGGGTCCAAAGCCGGCCTCGGGTGCACGGTGGTCGGGTTGACGGGGCGATGTTCCCGGGGTCGTATCTCGGCCGGGGAAGGGGGTACGGAGACGGGGGTGGGGTCGTTGGAAAGGGCCCCTCCTGGAGGATGAGGGACCCAAAGGGCTAAGGTCTCGGTCTTAAGGCGCCCGAGCTACGGCCGTTTAAATGTGCAGCGGTGGAAGTCCGTATCTCCGGCCCCCGGGGTCGCACGGACCCGAGGCTGGTGTCCCCGGAAAGCCCCGAGAGAGACCTTTCGAACGAGACCGGCCGCGCCTCCGGCGGACGAACGCAGCGGACGCTACGGGCGCGCGAACTCCGGACGAGCGTTTTTTTTTTTTCGAACCGCCGTATCTCGGCCGCGGAAAGGGTCGGAGGGTCGAGGGCGGGCTCGTTCGAAAGGTCCCCTCGGGTAGAGCGACCGACCCCGAGGGCGACGTCCTCGGACTTAAGGCGCCCGAGCAGCGGTAGTGGGAAAATCCGGAGACGGCCCCCCGTATCTCCGCCGCGGAAAGGGCCAGATACTCGCGGGTGGGCTCGATCGAAAGGGCCCCTCCGGCGGACCAATCGACCCGAAGGTCGAAGGCCCCGGGCCCGAGGCGCCGGAGCGGCGCGGTAACGAAATTCGGATATTCGACCGGAAGTATCTCCGGTCCACGGGGTCGCACGGACTCGGGGCCGGCGTCGCCGGAAAGCCCCGGGAAAGACCTTTCGAACGAGACCGGCCGCGCCTCCGGCGGACGAACGCAGCGGACGCTACGGGCGCGCGAACTCCGGACCAGCGTTTTTTTTTTTCGATCCGCCGTATCTCGGCCGCGGAAAGGGTCGGAGGGTCGAGGGCGGGCTCGTTCGAAAGGTCCCCTCGGGTAGAGCGACCGACCGCGAGGGCGACGTCCTCGGACTTAAGGCGCTCGAGCAGCGGCCGTGGGAAAATCCGGAGACGGCCCCCCGTATCTCCGCCGCGGAAAGGGCCAGATACTCGCGGGTGGGCTCGATCGAAAGGGCCCCTCCGGCGGACCAATCGACCCGAAGGTCGAAGGCCCCGGGCCCGAGGCGCCGGAGCGGCGCGGGAACGAAATTCGGATATTCGACCGGAAGTATCTCCGGTCCACGGGGTCGCACGGACTCGGGGCCGGCGTCGCCGGAAAGCCCCGGGAAAGACCTTTCGAACGAGACCGGCCGCGCCTCCGGCGGACGAACGCAGCGGACGCTACGGGCGCGCGAACTCCGGACCAGCGTTTTTTTTTTTCGATCCGCCGTATCTCGGCCGCGGAAAGGGTCGGAGGGTCGAGGGCGGGCTCGTTCGAAAGGTCCCCTCGGGTAGAGCGACCGACCCCGAGGGCGACGTCCTCGGACTTAAGGCGCCCGAGCAGCGGCCGTGGGAAAATCCGGAGACGGCCCCCCGTATCTCCGCCGGGGAAAGGGCCAGATACTCGCGGGTGGGCTCGTTCGAAAGGGCTCCTCCGGCGGACCAATCGACCCGAAGGTCGAAGGCCCCGGGCCCGAGGCGCCGGAGCGGCGCGGGAACGAAATTCGGATATTCGACCGGAAGTATCTCCGGTCCACGGGGTCGCACGGACTCGGGGCCGGCGTCGCCGGAAAGCCCCTGGAAAGACCTTTCGAACGAGACCGGCCGCGCCTCCGGCGGACGAACGCAGCGGACGCTACGGGCGCGCGAACTCCGGACCAGCGTTTTTTTTTTTCGATCCGCCGTATCTCGGCCGCGGAAAGGGTCGGAGGGTCGAGGGCGGGCTCGTTCGAAAGGTCCCCTCGGGTAGAGCGACCGACCCCGAGGGCGACGTCCTCGGACTTAAGGCGCCCGAGCAGCGGCCGTGGGAAAATCCGGAGACGGCCCCCCGTATCTCCGCCGGGGAAAGGGCCAGATACTCGCGGGTGGGCTCGATCGAAAGGGCTCCTCCGGCGGACCAATCGACCCGAAGGTCGAAGGCCCCGGGCCCGAGGCGCCGGAGCGGCGCGGGAACGAAATTCGGATATTCGACCGGAAGTATCTCCGGTCCACGGGGTCGCACGGACTCGGGGCCGGCGTCGCCGGAAAGCCCCTGGAAAGACCTTTCGAACGAGACCGGCCGCGCCTCCGGCGGACGAACGCAGCGGACGCTACGGGCGCGCGAACTCCGGACCAGCGTTTTTTTTTTTTCGATCCGCCGTATCTCGGCCGCGGAAAGGGTCGGAGGGTCGAGGGCGGGCTCGTTCGAAAGGTCCCCTCGGGTAGAGCGACCGACCCCGAGGGCGACGTCCTCGGACTTAAGGCGCCCGAGCAGCGGCCGTGGGAAAATCCGGAGACGGCCCCCCGTATCTCCGCCGCGGAAAGGGCCAGATACTCGCGGGTGGGCTCGATCGAAAGGGCCCTCCGGCGGACCAATCGACCCGAAGGTCGAAGGCCCCGGGCCCGAGGCGCCGGAGCGGCGCGGGAACGAAATTCGGATATTCGACCGGAAGGATCTCCGGTCCACGGGGTCGCACGGACTCGGACCGGCGTCGCCGGAAAGCCCCGGGAAAGACCTTTCGAACGAGACCGGCCGCGCCTCCGGCGGACGAACGCAGCGGACGCTACGGGCGCGCGAACTCCGGACCAGCGTTTTTTTTTTTCGAAAGGGTCGGAGGGTCGAGGGCGGGCTCGTTCGAAAGGTCCCCTCGGGTAGAGCGACCGACCGCGAGGGCGACGTCCTCAGACTTAAGGCGCTCGAGCAGCGTCCGTGGGAAAATCCGGAGACGGCCCCCCGTATCTCCGTCGCGGAAAGGGCCAGATACTCGCGGGTGGGCTCGATCGAAAGGGCCCCTCCGGCGGACCAATCGACCCGAAGGTCGAAGGCCCCGGGCCCGAGGCGCCGGAGCGGCGCGGGAACGAAATTCGGATATTCGACCGGAAGTATCTCCGGTCCACGGGGTCGCACGGACTCGTGGCCGGCGTCGCCGGAAAGCCCCTGGAAAGACCTTTCGAACGAGACCGGTCACGCCTCCGGCGGACGAACGCAGCGGACGCTACGGGCGAGCAAACTCCGGACGAGCGTTTTTTTTTTTTTTTCGAACCGCCGTATCTCGGCCGCGGAAAGGGTCGGAGGGTCGAGGGCGGGCTCGTTCGAAAGGTCCCCTCGGGTAGAGCGACCGACCCCGAGGGCGACGTCCTGGGATTTAAGGCGCCCGAGCAGCGGCCGTGGGAAATTCCGGAGACGGCACCCCGTATCTCCGCTGCGGAAAGGGCCAGATACTCGCGGGTGGGCTCGTTCGAAAGGGCCCCTCCGGCGGACCGACCGACCCGAAGGTCGAAGGACCCGGGCCCGAGGCGCCGGAGCGGCGCTGTAACGAAATTCGGATTTTCGACCGGAAGTATCTCCGGTCCCCCGGGCCGACCGAGGCGCACCCTCCCGGCCGCGGACCCGGCGGGTAGGGCGAACAGGTGCCATCAGGTATATAGCTAAGTCGATCGGGGTTGACCAACTGTCGGAGAGGCGAAAGCTCCAGAACCTAAGTCGATGGGGTTGACCAACTGCTGGAGAAGTGAAAGCTCCAGAGCCTAAGTCAATTGGGGTTGACCAACTGTCGGAGAGGCGAAAGCTCTAGAACCTAAGTCGATTGAGGTTGACCAACTGCTGGAAACTCGAACGCTCCAAAACCTAAGTCGATTGAGGTTGACCAACTGCTGGAAACGCGAACGCTCCAAAACCTAAGTCGATTGGGGTTGACCAACTGCTGGAAAATCTTTCGGGTTGACCAACGGTTGGAGAAATTTTGGGGTTGACCAACTGTTTGGTTCTCCAGAAGGGCCGGGAGGATGGGGCTTAGTCCGGTGGGGGAGTGCTTAAGAGTGGGATGGCAGGGACCGAACGGTGCGCCGGGTACGAGCTCCAGGGTGTCCGTCGCGGGGTCCAAAGCCGGCCTCGGGTGCACGGTGGTCGGGTTGACGGGGCGATGTTCCCGGGGTCGTATCTCGGCCGGGGAAGGGGGTACGGAGACGGGGGTGGGGTCGTTGGAAAGGGCCCCTCCTGGAGGATGAGGGACCCAAAGGGCTAAGGTCTCGGTCTTAAGGCGCCCGAGCTACGGCCGTTTAAATGTGCAGCGGTGGAAGTCCGTATCTCCGGCCCCCGGGGTCGCACGGACCCGAGGCTGGTGTCCCCGGAAAGCCCCGAGAGAGACCTTTCGAACGAGACCGGCCGCGCCTCCGGCGGACGAACGCAGCGGACGCTACGGGCGCGCGAACTCCGGACGAGCGTTTTTTTTTTTCGAACCGCCGTATCTCGGCCGCGGAAAGGGTCGGAGGGTCGAGGGCGGGCTCGTTCGAAAGGTCCCCTCGGGTAGAGCGACCGACCCCGAGGGCGACGTCCTCGGACTTAAGGCGCCCGAGCAGCGGTAGTGGGAAAATCCGGAGACGGCCCCCCGTATCTCCGCCGCGGAAAGGGCCAGATACTCGCGGGTGGGCTCGATCGAAAGGGCCCCTCCGGCGGACCAATCGACCCGAAGGTCGAAGGCCCCGGGCCCGAGGCGCCGGAGCGGCGCGGGAACGAAATTCGGATATTCGACCGGAAGTATCTCCGGTCCACGGGGTCGCACGGACTCGGGGCCGGCGTCGCCGGAAAGCCCCTGGAAAGACCTTTCGAACGAGACCGGCCGCGCCTCCGGCGGACGAACGCAGCGGACGCTACGGGCGCGCGAACTCCGGACCAGCGTTTTTTTTTTTCGATCCGCCGTATCTCGGCCGCGGAAAGGGTCGGAGGGTCGAGGGCGGGCTCGTTCGAAAGGTCCCCTCGGGTAGAGCGACCGACCCCGAGGGCGACGTCCTCGGACTTAAGGCGCTCGAGCAGCGGCCGTGGGAAAATCCGGAGACGGCCCCCCGTATCTCCGCCGCGGAAAGGGCCAGATACTCGCGGGTGGGCTCGATCGAAAGGGCCCCTCCGGCGGACCAATCGACCCGAAGGTCGAAGGCCCCGGGCCCGAGGCGCCGGAGCGGCGCGGGAACGAAATTCGGATATTCGACCGGAAGTATCTCCGGTCCACGGGGTCGCACGGACTCGGGGCCGGCGTCGCCGGAAAGCCCCGGGAAAGACCTTTCGAACGAGACCGGCCGCGCCTCCGGCGGACGAACGCAGCGGACGCTACGGGCGCGCGAACTCCGGACCAGCGTTTTTTTTTTTCGATCCGCCGTATCTCGGCCGCGGAAAGGGTCGGAGGGTCGAGGGCGGGCTCGTTCGAAAGGTCCCCTCGGGTAGAGCGACCGACCCCGAGGGCGACGTCCTCGGACTTAAGGCGCCCGAGCAGCGGCCGTGGGAAAATCCGGAGACGGCCCCCCGTATCTCCGCCGCGGAAAGGGCCAGATACTCGCGGGTGGGCTCGATCGAAAGGGCCCCTCCGGCGGACCAATCGACCCGAAGGTCGAAGGCCCCGGGCCCGAGGCGCCGGAGCGGCGCGGGAACGAAATTCGGATATTCGACCGGAAGTATCTCCGGTCCACGGGGTCGCACGGACTCGGGGCCGGCGTCGCCGGAAAGCCCCGGGAAAGACCTTTCGAACGAGACCGGCCGCGCCTCCGGCGGACGAACGCAGCGGACGCTACGGGCGCGCGAACTCCGGACCAGCGTTTTTTTTTTTCGATCCGCCGTATCTCGGCCGCGGAAAGGGTCGGAGGGTCGAGGGCGGGCTCGTTCGAAAGGTCCCCTCGGGTAGAGCGACCGACCCCGAGGGCGACGTCCTCGGACTTAAGGCGCCCGAGCAGCGGCCGTGGGAAAATCCGGAGACGGCCCCCCGTATCTCCGCCGGGGAAAGGGCCAGATACTCGCGGGTGGGCTCGTTCGAAAGGGCTCCTCCGGCGGACCAATCGACCCGAAGGTCGAAGGCCCCGGGCCCGAGGCGCCGGAGCGGCGCGGGAACGAAATTCGGATATTCGACCGGAAGTATCTCCGGTCCACGGGGTCGCACGGACTCGGGGCCGGCGTCGCCGGAAAGCCCCTGGAAAGACCTTTCGAACGAGACCGGCCGCGCCTCCGGCGGACGAACGCAGCGGACGCTACGGGCGCGCGAACTCCGGACCAGCGTTTTTTTTTTTTCGATCCGCCGTATCTCGGCCGCGGAAAGGGTCGGAGGGTCGAGGGCGGGCTCGTTCGAAAGGTCCCCTCGGGTAGAGCGACCGACCCCGAGGGCGACGTCCTCGGACTTAAGGCGCCCGAGCAGCGGCCGTGGGAAAATCCGGAGACGGCCCCCCGTATCTCCGCCGCGGAAAGGGCCAGATACTCGCGGGTGGGCTCGATCGAAAGGGCCCCTCCGGCGGACCAATCGACCCGAAGGTCGAAGGCCCCGGGCCCGAGGCGCCGGAGCGGCGCGGGAACGAAATTCGGATATTCGACCGGAAGTATCTCCGGTCCACGGGGTCGCACGGACTCGGGGCCGGCGTCGCCGGAAAGCCCCGGGAAAGACCTTTCGAACGAGACCGGCCCGCCTCCGGCGGACGAACGCAGCGGACGCTACGGGCGCGCGAACTCCGGACCAGCGTTTTTTTTTTCGATCCGCCGTATCTCGGCCGCGGAAAGGGTCGGAGGGTCGAGGGCGGGCTCGTTCGAAAGGTCCCCTCGGGTAGAGCGACCGACCCCGAGGGCGACGTCCTGGGATTTAAGGCGCCCGAGCAGCGGCCGTGGGAAATTCCGGAGACGGCACCCCGTATCTCCGCTGCGGAAAGGGCCAGATACTCGCGGGTGGGCTCGTTCGAAAGGGCCCCTCCGGCGGACCGACCGACCCGAAGGTCGAAGGACCCGGGCCCGAGGCGCCGGAGCGGCGCTGTAACGAAATTCGGATTTTCGACCGGAAGTATCTCCGGTCCCCCGGGCCGACCGAGGCGCACCCTCCCGGCCGCGGACCCGGCGGGTAGGGCGAACAGGTGCCATCAGGTATATAGCTAAGTCGATCGGGGTTGACCAACTGTCGGAGAGGCGAAAGCTCCAGAACCTAAGTCGATGGGGTTGACCAACTGCTGGAGAAGTGAAAGCTCCAGAGCCTAAGTCAATTGGGGTTGACCAACTGTCGGAGAGGCGAAAGCTCTAGAACCTAAGTCGATTGAGGTTGACCAACTGCTGGAAACTCGAACGCTCCAAAACCTAAGTCGATTGAGGTTGACCAACTGCTGGAAACGCGAACGCTCCAAAACCTAAGTCGATTGGGGTTGACCAACTGCTGGAAAATCTTTCGGGTTGACCAACGGTTGGAGAAATTTTGGGGTTGACCAACTGTTTGGTTCTCCAGAAGGGCCGGGAGGATGGGGCTTAGTCCGGTGGGGGAGTGCTTAAGAGTGGGATGGCAGGGACCGAACGGTGCGCCGGGTACGAGCTCCAGGGTGTCCGTCGCGGGGTCCAAAGCCGGCCTCGGGTGCACGGTGGTCGGGTTGACGGGGCGATGTTCCCGGGGTCGTATCTCGGCCGGGGAAGGGGGTACGGAGACGGGGGTGGGGTCGTTGGAAAGGGCCCCTCCTGGAGGATGAGGGACCCAAAGGGCTAAGGTCTCGGTCTTAAGGCGCCCGAGCTACGGCCGTTTAAATGTGCAGCGGTGGAAGTCCGTATCTCCGGCCCCCGGGGTCGCACGGACCCGAGGCTGGTGTCCCCGGAAAGCCCCGAGAGAGACCTTTCGAACGAGACCGGCCGCGCCTCCGGCGGACGAACGCAGCGGACGCTACGGGCGCGCGAACTCCGGACGAGCGTTTTTTTTTTTCGAACCGCCGTATCTCGGCCGCGGAAAGGGTCGGAGGGTCGAGGGCGGGCTCGTTCGAAAGGTCCCCTCGGGTAGAGCGACCGACCCCGAGGGCGACGTCCTCGGACTTAAGGCGCCCGAGCAGCGGTAGTGGGAAAATCCGGAGACGGCCCCCCGTATCTCCGCCGCGGAAAGGGCCAGATACTCGCGGGTGGGCTCGATCGAAAGGGCCCCTCCGGCGGACCAATCGACCCGAAGGTCGAAGGCCCCGGGCCCGAGGCGCCGGAGCGGTGCGGGAACGAAATTCGGATATTCGACCGGAAGTATCTCCGGTCCACGGGGTCGCACGGACTCGGGGCCGGCGTCGCCGGAAAGCCCCTGGAAAGACCTTTCGAACGAGACCGGCCGCGCCTCCGGCGGACGAACGCAGCGGACGCTACGGGCGCGCGAACTCCGGACCAGCGTTTTTTTTTTTCGATCCGCCGTATCTCGGCCGCGGAAAGGGTCGGAGGGTCGAGGGCGGGCTCGTTCGAAAGGTCCCCTCGGGTAGAGCGACCGACCCCGAGGGCGACGTCCTCGGACTTAAGGCGCCCGAGCAGCGGCCGTGGGAAAATCCGGAGACGGCCCCCCGTATCTCCGCCGCGGAAAGGGCCAGATACTCGCGGGTGGGCTCGTTCGAAAGGGCTCCTCGGGCGGACCAATCGACCCGAAGGTCGAAGGCCCCGGGCCCGAGGCGCCGGAGCGGCGCGGGAACGAAATTCGGATATTCGACCGGAAGTATCTCCGGTCCACGGGGTCGCACGGACTCGGGGCCGGCGTCGCCGGAAAGCCCCGGGAAAGACCTTTCGAACGAGACCGGCCGCGCCTCCGGCGGACGAACGCAGCGGACGCTACGGGCGCGCGAACTCCGGACCAGCGTGTTTTTTTTTCGATCCGCCGTATCTCGGCCGCGGAAAGGGTCGGAGGGTCGAGGGCGGGCTCGTTCGAAAGGTCCCCTCGGGTAGAGCGACCGACCCCGAGGGCGACGTCCTCGGACTTAAGGCGCCCGAGCAGCGGCCGTGGGAAAATCCGGAGACGGCCCCCCGTATCTCCGCCGCGGAAAGGGCCAGATACTCGCGGGTGGGCTCGATCGAAAGGGCCCTTCCGGCGGACCAATCGACCCGAAGGTCGAAGGCCCCGGGCCCGAGGCGCCGGAGCGGCGCGGGAACGAAATTCGGATATTCGACCGGAAGTATCTCCGGTCCACGGGGTCGCACGGACTCGGGGCCGGCGTCGCCGGAAAGCCCCGGGAAAGACCTTTCGAACGAGACCGGCCGCGCCTCCGGCGGACGAACGCAGCGGACGCTACGGGCGCGCGAACTCCGGACCAGCGTTTTTTTTTCGATCCGCCGTATCTCGGCCGCGGAAAGGGTCGGAGGGTCGAGGGCGGGCTCGTTCGAAAGGTCCCCTCGGGTAGAGCGACCGACCGCGAGGGCGACGTCCTCGGACTTAAGGCGCTCGAGCAGCGGCCGTGGGAAAATCCGGAGACGGCCCCCCGTATCTCCGCCGCGGAAAGGGCCAGATACTCGCGGGTGGGCTCGATCGAAAGGGCCCCTCCGGCGGACCAATCGACCCGAAGGTCGAAGGCCCCGGGCCCGAGGCGCCGGAGCGGCGCGGGAACGAAATTCGGATATTCGACCGGAAGTATCTCCGGTCCACGGGGTCGCACGGACTCGGGGCCGGCGTCGCCGGAAAGCCCCGGGAAAGACCTTTCGAACGAGACCGGCCGCGCCTCCGGCGGACGAACGCAGCGGACGCTACGGGCGCGCGAACTCCGGACCAGCGTTTTTTTTTTTTCGATCCGCCGTATCTCGGCCGCGGAAAGGGTCGGAGGGTCGAGGGCGGGCTCGTTCGAAAGGTCCCCTCGGGTAGAGCGACCGACCCCGAGGGCGACGTCCTGGGATTTAAGGCGCCCGAGCAGCGGCCGTGGGAAATTCCGGAGACGGCACCCCGTATCTCCGCTGCGGAAAGGGCCAGATACTCGCGGGTGGGCTCGTTCGAAAGGGCCCCTCCGGCGGACCGACCGACCCGAAGGTCGAAGGACCCGGGCCCGAGGCGCCGGAGCGGCGCTGTAACGAAATTCGGATTTTCGACCGGAAGTATCTCCGGTCCCCCGGGCCGCCCGAGGCGCATCCTCCCGGCCGCAAACCCGGCGGGTAGGGCGAACAGGTGCCATCAGGTATATAGCTAAGTCGATGGGGTTGACCAACTGCTGGAGAAGTGAAAGCTCCAGAGCCTAAGTCAATTGGGGTTGACCAACTGTCGGAGAGGCGAAAGCTCTAGAACCTAAGTCGATTGAGGTTGACCAACTGCTGGAAACTCGAACGCTCCAAAACCTAAGTCGATTGAGGTTGACCAACTGCTGGAAACGCGAACGCTCCAAAACCTAAGTCGATTGAGGTTGACCAACTGCTGGAAAATCTTTCGGGTTGACCAACGGTTGGAGAAATTTTGGAGTTGACCAACTGTTTGGTTCTCCAGAAGGGCCGGGAGGATGGGGCTTAGTCCGGTGGGGGAGTGCTTAAGAGTGGGATGGCAGGGACCGAACGGTGCGCCGGGTACGAGCTCCAGGGTGTCCGTCGCGGGGTCCAAAGCCGGCCTCGGGTGCACGGTGGTCGGGTTGACGGGGCGATGTTCCCGGGGTCGTATCTCGGCCGGGGAAGGGGGTACGGAGACGGGGGTGGGGTCGTTGGAAAGGGCCCCTCCTGGAGGATGAGGGACCCAAAGGGCTAAGGTCTCGGTCTTAAGGCGCCCGAGCTACGGCCGTTTAAATGTGCAGCGGTGGAACTCCGTATCTCCGGCCCCCGGGGTCGCACGGACCCGAGGCTGGTGTCCCCGGAAAGCCCCGAGAGAGACCTTTCGAACGAGACCGGCCGCGCCTCCGGCGGACGAACGCTGCGGACGCTACGGGCGCACGAACTCCGGACGAGCGTTTTTTTTTTTCGAACCGCCGTATCTCGGCCGCGGAAAGGGTCGGAGGGTCGAGGGCGGGCTCGTTCGAAAGGTCCCCTCGGGTAGAGCGACCGACCCCGAGGGCGACGTCCTCGGACTTAAGGCGCCCGAGCAGCGGTAGTGGGAAAATCCGGAGACGGCCCCCCGTATCTCCGCCGCGGAAAGGGCCAGATACTCGCGGGTGGGCTCGATCGAAAGGGCCCCTCCGGCGGACCAATCGACCCGAAGGTCGAAGGCCCCGGGCCCGAGGCGCCGGAGCGGCGCGGGAACGAAATTCGGATATTCGACCGGAAGTATCTCCGGTCCACGGGGTCGCACGGACTCGGGGCCGGCGTCGCCGGAAAGCCCCGGGAAAGACCTTTCGAACGAGACCAGCCGCGCCTCCGGCGGACGAACGCAGCGGACGCTACGGGCGCGCGAACTCCGGACCAGCGTTTTTTTTTTTCGATCCGCGTATCTCGGCCGCGGAAAGGGTCGGAGGGTCGAGGGCGGGCTCGTTCGAAAGGTCCCCTCGGGTAGAGCGACCGACCCCGAGGGCGACGTCCTGGGATTTAAGGCGCCCGAGCAGCGGCCGTGGGAAATTCCGGAGACGGCACCCCGTATCTCCGCTGCGGAAAGGGCCAGATACTCGCGGGTGGGCTCGTTCGAAAGGGCCCCTCCGGCGGACCGACCGACCCGAAGGTCGAAGGACCCGGGCCCGAGGCGGCGGAGCGGCGCTGTAACGAAATTCGGATTTTCGACCGGAAGTATCTCCGGTCCCCCGGCCCGACCGAGGCACACCCTCCCGGCCGCGGACCCGGCGGGTAGGGCGAACAGGTGCCATCAGGTATATAGCTAAGTCGATCGGGGTTGACCAACTGTCGGAGAGGCGAAAGCTCCAGAACCTAAGTCGATGGGGTTGACCAACTGCTGGAGAAGTGAAAGCTCCAGAGCCTAAGTCAATTGGGGTTGACCAACTGTCGGAGAGGCGAAAGCTCTAGAACCTAAGTCGATTCAGGTTGACCAACTGCTGGAAACTCGAACGCTCCAAAACCTAAGTCGATTGAGGTTGACCAACTGCTGGAAACGCGAACGCTCCAAAACCTAAGTCGATTGGGGTTGACCAACTGCTGGAAAATCTTTCGGGTTGACCAACGGTTGGAGAAATTTTGGGGTTGACCAACTGTTTGGTTCTCCAGAAGGGCCGGGAGGATGGGGCTTAGTCCGGTGGGGGATTGCTTAAGAGTGGGATGGCAGGGACCGAACGGTGCGCCGGGTACGAGCTCCAGGGTGTCCGTCGCGGGGTCCAAAGCCGGCCTCGGGTGCAATGTGGTCGGGTTGACGGGGCGATGTTCCCGGGGTCGTATCTCGGCCGGGGAAGGGGGTACGGAGACGGGGGTGGGGTCGTTGGAAAGGGCCCCTCCTGGAGGATGAGGGACCCAAAGGGCTAAGGTCTCGGTCTTAAGGCGCCCGAGCTACGGCCGTTTAAATGTGCAGCGGTGGAAGTCCGTATCTCCGGCCCCCGGGGTCGCACGGACCCGAGGCTGGTGTCCCCGGAAAGCCCCGAGAGAGACCTTTCGAACGAGACCGGCCGCGCCTCCGGCGGACGAACGCAGCGGACGCTACGGGCGCGCGAACTCCGGACGAGCATTTTTTTTTTCGAACCGCCGTATCTCGGCCACGGAAAGGGTCGGAGGGTCGAGGGCGGGCTCGTTCGAAAGGTCCCCTCGGGTAGAGCGACCGACCCCGAGGGCGACGTCCTCGGACTTAAGGGCGCCCGAGCAGCGGTAGTGGGAAAATCCGGAGACGGCCCCCCGTATCTCCGCCGCGGAAAGGGCCAGATACTCGCGGGTGGGCTCGATCGAAAGGGCCCCTCCGGCGGACCAATCGACCCGAAGGTCGAAGGCCCCGGGCCCGAGGCGCCGGAGCGGCGCGGGAACGAAATTCGGATATTCGACCGGAAGTATCTCCGGTCCACGGGGTCGCACGGACTCGGGGCCGGCGTCGCCGGAAAGCCCCTGGAAAGACCTTTCGAACGAGACCGGCCGCGCCTCCGGCGGACGAACGCAGCGGACGCTACGGGCGCGCGAACTCCGGACCAGCGTTTTTTTTTTTTCGATCCGCCGTATCTCGGCCGCGGAAAGGGTCGGAGGGTCGAGGGCGGGCTCGTTCGAAAGGTCCCCTCGGGTAGAGCGACCGACCCCGAGGGCGACGTCCTCGGACTTAATGCGCCCGAGCAGCGGCCGTGGGAAAATCCGGAGACGGCCCCCCGTATCTCCGCCGCGGAAAGGGCCAGATACTCGCGGGTGGGCTCGTTCGAAAGGGCTCCTCCGGCGGACCAATCGACCCGAAGGTCGAAGGCCCCGGGCCCGAGGCGCCGGAGCGGCGCGGGAACGAAATTCGGATATTCGACCGGAAGTATCTCCGGTCCACGGGGTCGCACGGACTCGGGGCCGGCGTCGCCGGAAAGCCCCGGGAAAGACCTTTCGAACGAGACCGGCCGCGCCTCCGGCGGACGAACGCAGCGGACGCTACGGGCGCGCGAACTCCGGACCAGAGTGTTTTTTTTTCGATCCGCCGTATCTCGGCCGCGGAAAGGGTCGGAGGGTCGAGGGCGGGCTCGTTCGAAAGGTCCCCTCGGGTAGAGCGACCGACCCCGAGGGCGACGTCCTCGGACTTAAGGCGCCCGAGCAGCGGAGGTGGGAAAATCCGGAGACGGCCCCCCGTATCTCCGCCGCGGAAAGGGCCAGATACTCGCGGGTGGGCTCGATCGAAAGGGCCCTTCCGGCGGACCAATCGACCCGAAGGTCGAAGGCCCCGGGCCCGAGGCGCCGGAGCGGCGCGGGAACGAAATTCGGATATTCGACCGGAAGTATCTCCGGTCCACGGGGTCGCACGGACTCGGGGCCGGCGTCGCCGGAAAGCCCCGGGAAAGACCTTTCGAACGAGACCGGCCGCGCCTCCGGCGGACGAACGCAGCGGACGCTACGGGCGCGCGAACTCCGGACCAGCGTTTTTTTTTTCGATCCGCCGTATCTCGGCCGCAGAAAGGGTCGGAGGGTCGAGGGCGGGCTCGTTCGAAAGGTCCCCTCGGGTAGAGCGACCGACCGCGAGGGCGACGTCCTCGGACTTAAGGCGCCCGAGCAGCGGCCGTGGGAAAATCCGGAGACGGCCCCCCGTATCTCCGCCGGGGAAAGGGCCAGATACTCGCGGGTGGGCTCGTTCGAAAGGGCCCCTCCGGCGGACCAATCGACCCGAAGGTCGAAGGCCCCGGGCCCGAGGCGCCGGAGCGGCGCGGGAACGAAATTCGGATATTCGACCGGAAGTATCTCCGGTCCACGGGGTCGCACGGACTCGGGGCCGGCGTCGCCGGAAAGCCCCTGGAAAGACCTTTCGAACGAGACCGGCCGCGCCTCCGGCGGACGAACGCAGCGGACGCTACGGGCGCGCGAACTCCGGACCAGCGTGTTTTTTTTTTCGATCCGCCGTATCTCGGCCGCGGAAAGGGTCGGAGGGTCGAGGGCGGGCGCGTTCTAACGGTCCCCTCGGGTAGAGCGACCGACCCCGAGGGCGACGTCCTCGGACTTAAGGCGCCCGGACAGCGGCCGTGGGAAAATCCGGAGACGGCCCCCCGTACCTCCGCCGCGGAAAGGGCCAGATACTCGCGGGTGGGCTCGATCGAAAGGGCCCTTCCGGCGGACCAATCGACCCGAAGGTCGAAGGCCCCGGGCCCGAGGCGCCGGAGCGGCGCGGGAACGAAATTCGGATATTCGACCGGAAGTATCTCCGGTCCACGGGGTCGCACGGACTCGGGCCGGCGTCGCCGGAAAGCCCCGGGAAAGACCTTTCGAACGAGACCGGCCGCGCCTCCGGCGGACGAACGCAGCGGACGCTACGGGCGCGCGAACTCCGGACCAGCGTTTTTTTTTTTCGATCCGCCGTATCTCGGCCGCGGAAAGGGTCGGAGGGTCGAGGGCGGGCTCGTTCGAAAGGTCCCCTCGGGTAGAGCGACCGACCCCGAGGGCGACGTCCTCGGACTTAAGGCGCTCGAGCAGCGTCCGTGGGAAAATCCGGAGACGGCCCCCCGTATCTCCGCGCGGAAAGGGCCAGATACTCGCGGGTGGGCTCGATCGAAAGGGCCCCTCCGGCGGACCAATCGACCCGAAGGTCGAAGGCCCCGGGCCCGAGGCGCCGGAGCGGCGCGGGAACGAAATTCGGATATTCGACCGGAAGTATCTCCGGTCCACGGGGTCGCACGGACTCGGGGCCGGCGTCGCCGGAAAGCCCCGGGAAAGACCTTTCGAACGAGACCGGCCGCGCCTCCGGCGGACGAACGCAGCGGACGCTACGGGCGCGCGAACTCCGGACCAGCGTTTTTTTTTTTCGATCCGCCGTATCTCGGCCGCGGAAAGGGTCGGAGGGTCGAGGGCGGGCTCGTTCGAAAGGTCCCCTCGGGTAGAGCGACCGACCCCGAGGGCGACGTCCTCGGACTTAATGCGCCCGAGCAGCGGCCGTGGGAAAATCCGGAGACGGCCCCCCGTATCTCCGCCGCGGAAAGGGCCAGATACTCGCGGGTGGGCTCGTTCGAAAGGGCTCTTCCGGCGGACCAATCGACCCGAAGGTCGAAGGCCCCGGGCCCGAGGCGCCGGAGCGGCGCGGGAACGAAATTCGGATATTCGACCGGAAGTATCTCCGGTCCACGGGGTCGCACGGACTCGGGGCCGGCGTCGCCGGAAAGCCCCGGGAAAGACCTTTCGAACGAGACCGGCCGCGCCTCCGGCGGACGAACGCAGCGGACGCTACGGGCGCGCGAACTCCGGACCAGCGTGTTTTTTTTTCGATCCGCCGTATCTCGGCCGCGGAAAGGGTCGGAGGGTCGAGGGCGGGCTCGTTCGAAAGGTCCCCTCGGGTAGAGCGAGCGACCCCGAGGGCGACGTCCTCGGACTTAAGGCGCCCGAGCAGCGGAGGTGGGAAAATCCGGAGACGGCCCCCCGTATCTCCGCCGCGGAAAGGGCCAGATACTCGCGGGTGGGCTCGATCGAAAGGGCCCTTCCGGCGGACCAATCGACCCGAAGGTCGAAGGCCCCGGGCCCGAGGCGCCGGAGCGGCGCGGGAACGAAATTCGGATATTCGACCGGAAGTATCTCCGGTCCACGGGGTCGCACGGACTCGGGGCCGGCGTCGCCGGAAAGCCCCGGGAAAGACCTTTCGAACGAGACCGGCCGCGCCTCCGGCGGACGAACGCAGCGGACGCTACGGGCGCGCGAACTCCGGACCAGCGTTTTTTTTTCGATCCGCCGTATCTCGGCCGCGGAAAGGGTCGGAGGGTCGAGGGCGGGCTCGTTCGAAAGGTCCCCTCGGGTAGAGCGACCGACCGCGAGGGCGACGTCCTCGGACTTAAGGCGCCCGAGCAGCGGCCGTGGGAAAATCCGGAGACGGCCCCCCGTATCTCCGCCGGGGAAAGGGCCAGATACTCGCGGGTGGGCTCGTTCGAAAGGGCTCCTCCGGCGGACCAATCGACCCGAAGGTCGAAGGCCCCGGGCCCGAGGCGCCGGAGCGGCGCGGGAACGAAATTCGGATATTCGACCGGAAGTATCTCCGGTCCACGGGGTCGCACGGACTCGGGGCCGGCGTCGCCGGAAAGCCCCGGGAAAGACCTTTCGAACGAGACCGGCCGCGCCTCCGGCGGACGAACGCAGCGGACGCTACGGGCGCGCGAACTCCGGACCAGCGTGTTTTTTTTTTTCGATCCGCCGTATCTCGGCCGCGGAAAGGGTCGGAGGGTCGAGGGCGGGCTCGTTCGAAAGGTCCCCTCGGGTAGAGCGACCGACCCCGAGGGCGACGTCCTCGGACTTAAGGCGCCCGAGCAGCGGCCGTGGGAAAATCCGGAGACGGCCCCCCGTATCTCCGCCGCGGAAAGGGCCAGATACTCGCGGGTGGGCTCGATCGAAAGGGCCCTTCCGGCGGACCAATCGACCCGAAGGTCGAAGGCCCCGGGCCCGAGGCGCCGGAGCGGCGCGGGAACGAAATTCGGATATTCGACCGGAAGTATCTCCGGTCCACGGGGTCGCACGGACTCGGGGCCGGCGTCGCCGGAAAGCCCCGGGAAAGACCTTTCGAACGAGACCGGCCGCGCCTCCGGCGGACGAACGCAGCGGACGCTACGGGCGCGCGAACTCCGGACCAGCGTTTTTTTTTTTCGATCCGCCGTATCTCGGCCGCGGAAAGGGTCGGAGGGTCGAGGGCGGGCTCGTTCGAAAGGTCCCCTCGGGTAGAGCGACCGACCCCGAGGGCGACGTCCTCGGACTTAAGGCGCTCGAGCAGCGGCCGTGGGAAAATCCGGAGACGGCCCCCCGTATCTCCGCCGCGGAAAGGGCCAGATACTCGCGGGTGGGCTCGATCGAAAGGGCCCCTCCGGCGGACCAATCGACCCGAAGGTCGAAGGCCCCGGGCCCGAGGCGCCGGAGCGGCGCGGGAACGAAATTCGGATATTCGACCGGAAGTATCTCCGGTCCACGGGGTCGCACGGACTCGGGGCCGGCGTCGCCGGAAAGCCCCGGGAAAGACCTTTCGAACGAGACCGGCCGCGCCTCCGGCGGACGAACGCAGCGGACGCTACGGGCGCGCGAACTCCGGACCAGCGTTTTTTTTTTTTCGATCCGCCGTATCTCGGCCGCGGAAAGGGTCGGAGGGTCGAGGGCGGGCTCGTTCGAAAGGTCCCCTCGGGTAGAGCGACCGACCCCGAGGGCGACGTCCTGGGATTTAAGGCGCCCGAGCAGCGGCCGTGGGAAATTCCGGAGACGGCACCCCGTATCTCCGCTGCGGAAAGGGCCAGATACTCGCGGGTGGGCTCGTTCGAAAGGGCCCCTCCGGCGGACCGACCGACCCGAAGGTCGAAGGACCCGGGCCCGAGGCGCCGGAGCGGCGCTGTAACGAAATTCGGATTTTCGACCGGAAGTATCTCCGGTCCCCCGGGCCGACCGAGGCGCACCCTCCCGGCCGCGGACCCGGCGGGTAGGGCGAACAGGTGCCATCAGGTATATAGCTAAGTCGATCGGGGTTGACCAACTGTCGGAGAGGCGAAAGCTCCAGAACCTAAGTCGATGGGGTTGACCAACTGCTGGAGAAGTGAAAGCTCCAGAGCCTAAGTCAATTGGGGTTGACCAACTGTCGGAGAGGCGAAAGCTCTAGAACCTAAGTCGATTGAGGTTGACCAACTGCTGGAAACTCGAACGCTCCAAAACCTAAGTCGATTGAGGTTGACCAACTGCTGGAAACGCGAACGCTCCAAGACCTAAGTCGATTGGGGTTGACCAACTGCTGGAAAATCTTTCGGGTTGACCAACGGTTGGAGAAATTTTGGGGTTGACCAACTGTTTGGTTCTCCAGAAGGGCCGGGAGGATGGGGCTTAGTCCGGTGGGGGAGTGCTTAAGAGTGGGATGGCAGGGACCGAACGGTGCGCCGGGTACGAGCTCCAGGGTGTCCGTCGCGGGGTCCAAAGCCGGCCTCGGGTGCACGGTGGTCGGGTTGACGGGGCGATGTTCCCGGGGTCGTATCTCGGCCGGGGAAGGGGGTACGGAGACGGGGGTGGGGTCGTTGGAAAGGGCCCCTCCTGGAGGATGAGGGACCCAAAGGGCTAAGGTCTCGGTCTTAAGGCGCCCGAGCTACGGCCGTTTAAATGTGCAGCGGTGGAAGTCCGTATCTCCGGCCCCCGGGGTCGCACGGACCCGAGGCTGGTGTCCCCGGAAAGCCCCGAGAGAGACCTTTCGAACGAGACCGGCCGCGCCTCCGGCGGACGAACGCAGCGGACGCTACGGGCGCGCGAACTCCGGACGAGCGTTTTTTTTTTTTCGAACCGCCGTATCTCGGCCGCGGAAAGGGTCGGAGGGTCGAGGGCGGGCTCGTTCGAAAGGTCCCCTCGGGTAGAGCGACCGACCCCGAGGGCGACGTCCTCGGACTTAAGGCGCCCGAGCAGCGGTAGTGGGAAAATCCGGAGACGGCCCCCCGTATCTCCGCCGCGGAAAGGGCCAGATACTCGCGGGTGGGCTCGATCGAAAGGGCCCCTCCGGCGGACCAATCGACCCGAAGGTCGAAGGCCCCGGGCCCGAGGCGCCGGAGCGGCGCGGTAACGAAATTCGGATATTCGACCGGAAGTATCTCCGGTCCACGGGGTCGCACGGACTCGGGGCCGGCGTCGCCGGAAAGCCCCGGGAAAGACCTTTCGAACGAGACCGGCCGCGTCTCCGGCGGACGAACGCAGCGGACGCTACGGGCGCGCGAACTCCGGACCAGCGTTTTTTTTTTCGATCCGCCGTATCTCGGCCGCGGAAAGGGTCGGAGGGTCGAGGGCGGGCTCGTTCGAAAGGTCCCCTCGGGTAGAGCGACCGACCGCGAGGGCGACGTCCTCGGACTTAAGGCGCTCGAGCAGCGGCCGTGGGAAAATCCGGAGACGGCCCCCCGTATCTCCGCCGCGGAAAGGGCCAGATACTCGCGGGTGGGCTCGATCGAAAGGGCCCCTCCGGCGGACCAATCGACCCGAAGGTCGAAGGCCCCGGGCCCGAGGCGCCGGAGCGGCGCGGGAACGAAATTCGGATATTCGACCGGAAGTATCTCCGGTCCACGGGGTCGCACGGACTCGGGGCCGGCGTCGCCGGAAAGCCCCGGGAAAGACCTTTCGAACGAGACCGGCCGCGCCTCCGGCGGACGAACGCAGCGGACGCTACGGGCGCGCGAACTCCGGACCAGCGTTTTTTTTTTTTCGATCCGCCGTATCTCGGCCGCGGAAAGGGTCGGAGGGTCGAGGGCGGGCTCGTTCGAAAGGTCCCCTCGGGTAGAGCGACCGACCCCGAGGGCGACGTCCTCGGACTTAAGGCGCCCGAGCAGCGGCCGTGGGAAAATCCGGAGACGGCCCCCCGTATCTCCGCCGGGGAAAGGGCCAGATACTCGCGGGTGGGCTCGTTCGAAAGGGCTCCTCCGGCGGACCAATCGACCCGAAGGTCGAAGGCCCCGGGCCCGAGGCGCCGGAGCGGCGCGGGAACGAAATTCGGATATTCGACCGGAAGTATCTCCGGTCCACGGGGTCGCACGGACTCGGGGCCGGCGTCGCCGGAAAGCCCCGGGAAAGACCTTTCGAACGAGACCGGCCGCGCCTCCGGCGGACGAACGCAGCGGACGCTACGGGCGCGCGAACTCCGGACCAGCGTTTTTTTTTTTCGATCCGCCGTATCTCGGCCGCGGAAAGGGTCGGAGGGTCGAGGGCGGGCTCGTTCGAAAGGTCCCCTCGGGTAGAGCGACCGACCCCGAGGGCGACGTCCTCGGACTTAAGGCGCCCGAGCAGCGGCCGTGGGAAAATCCGGAGACGGCCCCCCGTATCTCCGCCGCGGAAAGGGCCAGATACTCGCGGGTGGGCTCGTTCGAAAGGGCTCCTCCGGCGGACCAATCGACCCGAAGGTCGAAGGCCCCGGGCCCGAGGCGCCGGAGCGGCGCGGGAACGAAATTCGGATATTCGACCGGAAGTATCTCCGGTCCACGGGGTCGCACGGACTCGGGGCCGGCGTCGCCGGAAAGCCCCGGGAAAGACCTTTCGAACGAGACCGGCCGCGCCTCCGGCGGACGAACGCAGCGGACGCTACGGGCGCGCGAACTCCGGACCAGCGTTTTTTTTTTTCGATCCGCCGTATCTCGGCCGCGGAAAGGGTCGGAGGGTCGAGGGCGGGCTCGTTCGAAAGGTCCCCTCGGGTAGAGCGACCGACCCCGAGGGCGACGTCCTCGGACTTAAGGCGCTCGAGCAGCGGCCGTGGGAAAATCCGGAGACGGCCCCCCCGTATCTCCGCCGCGGAAAGGGCCAGATACTCGCGGGTGGGCTCGATCGAAAGGGCCCCTCCGGCGGACCAATCGACCCGAAGGTCGAAGGCCCCGGGCCCGAGGCGCCGGAGCGGCGCGGTAACGAAATTCGGATATTCGACCGGAAGTATCTCCGGTCCACGGGGTCGCACGGACTCGGGGCCGGCGTCGCCGGAAAGCCCCGGGAAAGACCTTTCGAACGAGACCGGCCGCGCCTCCGGCGGACGAACGCAGCGGACGCTACGGGCGCGCGAACTCCGGACCAGCGTTTTTTTTTTTCGATCCGCCGTATCTCGGCCGCGGAAAGGGTCGGAGGGTCGAGGGCGGGCTCGTTCGAAAGGTCCCCTCGGGTAGAGCGACCGACCCCGAGGGCGACGTCCTCGGACTTAAGGCGCTCGAGCAGCGGCCGTGGGAAAATCCGGAGACGGCCCCCCGTATCTCCGCCGCGGAAAGGGCCAGATACTCGCGGGTGGGCTCGATCGAAAGGGCCCCTCCGGCGGACCAATCGACCCGAAGGTCGAAGGCCCCGGGCCCGAGGCGCCGGAGCGGCGCGGGAACGAAATTCGGATATTCGACCGGAAGTATCTCCGGTCCACGGGGTCGCACGGACTCGGGGCCGGCGTCGCCGGAAAGCCCCGGGAAAGACCTTTCGAACGAGACCGGCCGCGCCTCCGGCGGACGAACGCAGCGGACGCTACGGGCGCGCGAACTCCGGACCAGCGTTTTTTTTTTTCGATCCGCCGTATCTCGGCCGCGGAAAGGGTCGGAGGGTCGAGGGCGGGCTCGTTCGAAAGGT
The DNA here is from genome assembly GCF_027580225.2 of Misgurnus anguillicaudatus. Taxonomy (NCBI): domain Eukaryota; kingdom Metazoa; phylum Chordata; class Actinopteri; order Cypriniformes; family Cobitidae; genus Misgurnus; species Misgurnus anguillicaudatus. The sequence goes on along the minus strand of NC_073354.2, from coordinate 40,040,329 downwards.
CCCCTCGGGTAGAGCGACCGACCCCGAGGGCGACGTCCTCGGACTTAAGGCGCCCGAGCAGCGGCCGTGGGAAAATCCGGAGACGGCCCCCCGTATCTCCGCCGGGGAAAGGGCCAGATACTCGCGGGTGGGCTCGTTCGAAAGGGCTCCTCCGGCGGACCAATCGACCCGAAGGTCGAAGGCCCCGGGCCCGAGGCGCCGGAGCGGCGCGGGAACGAAATTCGGATATTCGACCGGAAGTATCTCCGGTCCACGGGGTCGCACGGACTCGGGGCCGGCGTCGCCGGAAAGCCCCTGGAAAGACCTTTCGAACGAGACCGGCCGCGCCTCCGGCGGACGAACGCAGCGGACGCTACGGGCGCGCGAACTCCGGACCAGCGTTTTTTTTTTCGATCCGCCGTATCTCGGCCGCGGAAAGGGTCGGAGGGTCGAGGGCGGGCTCGTTCGAAAGGTCCCCTCGGGTAGAGCGACCGACCCCGAGGGCGACGTCCTCGGACTTAAGGCGCCCGAGCAGCGGCCGTGGGAAAATCCGGAGACGGCCCCCCGTATCTCCGCCGGGGAAAGGGCCAGATACTCGCGGGTGGGCTCGTTCGAAAGGGCTCCTCCGGCGGACCAATCGACCCGAAGGTCGAAGGCCCCGGGCCCGAGGCGCCGGAGCGGCGCGGGAACGAAATTCGGATATTCGACCGGAAGTATCTCCGGTCCACGGGGTCGCACGGACTCGGGGCCGGCGTCGCCGGAAAGCCCCTGGAAAGACCTTTCGAACGAGACCGGCCGCGCCTCCGGCGGACGAACGCAGCGGACGCTACGGGCGCGCGAACTCCGGACCAGCGTGTTTTTTTTTTCGATCCGCCGTATCTCGGCCGCGGAAAGGGTCGGAGGGTCGAGGGCGGGCTCGTTCGAAAGGTCCCCTCGGGTAGAGCGACCGACCCCGAGGGCGACGTCCTCGGACTTAAGGCGCCCGAGCAGCGGCCGTGGGAAAATCCGGAGACGGCCCCCCGTATCTCCGCCGCGGAAAGGGCCAGATACTCGCGGGTGGGCTCGATCGAAAGGGCCCTTCCGGCGGACCAATCGACCCGAAGGTCGAAGGCCCCGGGCCCGAGGCGCCGGAGCGGCGCGGGAACGAAATTCGGATATTCGACCGGAAGTATCTCCGGTCCACGGGGTCGCACGGACTCGGGGCCGGCGTCGCCGGAAAGCCCCGGGAAAGACCTTTCGAACGAGACCGGCCGCGCCTCCGGCGGACGAACGCAGCGGACGCTACGGGCGCGCGAACTCCGGACCAGCGTTTTTTTTTCCGATCCGCCGTATCTCGGCCGCGGAAAGGGTCGGAGGGTCGAGGGCGGGCTCGTTCGAAAGGTCCCCTCGGGTAGAGCGACCGACCGCGAGGGCGACGTCCTCGGACTTAAGGCGCTCGAGCAGCGGCCGTGGGAAAATCCGGAGACGGCCCCCCGTATCTCCGCCGCGGAAAGGGCCAGATACTCGCGGGTGGGCTCGATCGAAAGGGCCCCTCCGGCGGACCAATCGACCCGAAGGTCGAAGGCCCCGGGCCCGAGGCGCCGGAGCGGCGCGGGAACGAAATTCGGATATTCGACCGGAAGTATCTCCGGTCCACGGGGTCGCACGGACTCGGGGCCGGCGTCGCCGGAAAGCCCCGGGAAAGACCTTTCGAACGAGACCGGCCGCGCCTCCGGCGGACGAACGCAGCGGACGCTACGGGCGCGCGAACTCCGGACCAGCGTTTTTTTTTTTTCGATCCGCCGTATCTCGGCCGCGGAAAGGGTCGGAGGGTCGAGGGCGGGCTCGTTCGAAAGGTCCCCTCGGGTAGAGCGACCGACCCCGAGGGCGACGTCCTGGGATTTAAGGCGCCCGAGCAGCGGCCGTGGGAAATTCCGGAGACGGCACCCCGTATCTCCGCTGCGGAAAGGGCCAGATACTCGCGGGTGGGCTCGTTCGAAAGGGCCCCTCCGGCGGACCGACCGACCCGAAGGTCGAAGGACCCGGGCCCGAGGCGCCGGAGCGGCGCTGTAACGAAATTCGGATTTTCGACCGGAAGTATCTCCGGTCCCCCGGGCCGACCGAGGCGCACCCTCCCGGCCGCGGACCCGGCGGGTAGGGCGAACAGGTGCCATCAGGTATATAGCTAAGTCGATCGGGGTTGACCAACTGTCGGAGAGGCGAAAGCTCCAGAACCTAAGTCGATGGGGTTGACCAACTGCTGGAGAAGTGAAAGCTCCAGAGCCTAAGTCAATTGGGGTTGACCAACTGTCGGAGAGGCGAAAGCTCTAGAACCTAAGTCGATTGAGGTTGACCAACTGCTGGAAACTCGAACGCTCCAAAACCTAAGTCGATTGAGGTTGACCAACTGCTGGAAACGCGAACGCTCCAAAACCTAAGTCGATTGGGGTTGACCAACTGCTGGAAAATCTTTCGGGTTGACCAACGGTTGGAGAAATTTTGGGGTTGACCAACTGTTTGGTTCTCCAGAAGGGCCGGGAGGATGGGGCTTAGTCCGGTGGGGGAGTGCTTAAGAGTGGGATGGCAGGGACCGAACGGTGCGCCGGGTACGAGCTCCAGGGTGTCCGTCGCGGGGTCCAAAGCCGGCCTCGGGTGCACGGTGGTCGGGTTGACGGGGCGATGTTCCCGGGGTCGTATCTCGGCCGGGGAAGGGGGTACGGAGACGGGGGTGGGGTCGTTGGAAAGGGCCCCTCCTGGAGGATGAGGGACCCAAAGGGCTAAGGTCTCGGTCTTAAGGCGCCCGAGCTACGGCCGTTTAAATGTGCAGCGGTGGAAGTCCGTATCTCCGGCCCCCGGGGTCGCACGGACCCGAGGCTGGTGTCCCCGGAAAGCCCCGAGAGAGACCTTTCGAACGAGACCGGCCGCGCCTCCGGCGGACGAACGCAGCGGACGCTACGGGCGCGCGAACTCCGGACGAGCGTTTTTTTTTTTCGAACCGCCGTATCTCGGCCGCGGAAAGGGTCGGAGGGTCGAGGGCGGGCTCGTTCGAAAGGTCCCCTCGGGTAGAGCGACCGACCCCGAGGGCGACGTCCTCGGACTTAAGGCGCCCGAGCAGCGGTAGTGGGAAAATCCGGAGACGGCCCCCCGTATCTCCGCCGCGGAAAGGGCCAGATACTCGCGGGTGGGCTCGATCGAAAGGGCCCCTCCGGCGGACCAATCGACCCGAAGGTCGAAGGCCCCGGGCCCGAGGCGCCGGAGCGGCGCGGTAACGAAATTCGGATATTCGACCGGAAGTATCTCCGGTCCACGGGGTCGCACGGACTCGGGGCCGGCGTCGCCGGAAAGCCCCGGGAAAGACCTTTCGAACGAGACCGGCCGCGCCTCCGGCGGACGAACGCAGCGGACGCTACGGGCGCGCGAACTCCGGACCAGCGTTTTTTTTTTCGATCCGCCGTATCTCGGCCGCGGAAAGGGTCGGAGGGTCGAGGGCGGGCTCGTTCGAAAGGTCCCCTCGGGTAGAGCGACCGACCCCGAGGGCGACGTCCTCGGACTTAAGGCGCTCGAGCAGCGGCCGTGGGAAAATCCGGAGACGGCCCCCCGTATCTCCGCCGCGGAAAGGGCCAGATACTCGCGGGTGGGCTCGATCGAAAGGGCCCCTCCGGCGGACCAATCGACCCGAAGGTCGAAGGCCCCGGGCCCGAGGCGCCGGAGCGGCGCGGGAACGAAATTCGGATATTCGACCGGAAGTATCTCCGGTCCACGGGGTCGCACGGACTCGGGGCCGGCGTCGCCGGAAAGCCCCGGGAAAGACCTTTCGAACGAGACCGGCCGCGCCTCCGGCGGACGAACGCAGCGGACGCTACGGGCGCGCGAACTCCGGACCAGCGTTTTTTTTTTTTCGATCCGCCGTATCTCGGCCGCGGAAAGGGTCGGAGGGTCGAGGGCGGGCTCGTTCGAAAGGTCCCCTCGGGTAGAGCGACCGACCCCGAGGGCGACGTCCTGGGATTTAAGGCGCCCGAGCAGCGGCCGTGGGAAATTCCGGAGACGGCACCCCGTATCTCCGCTGCGGAAAGGGCCAGATACTCGCGGGTGGGCTCGTTCGAAAGGGCCCCTCCGGCGGACCGACCGACCCGAAGGTCGAAGGACCCGGGCCCGAGGCGCCGGAGCGGCGCTGTAACGAAATTCGGATTTTCGACCGGAAGTATCTCCGGTCCCCCGGGCCGACCGAGGCGCACCCTCCCGGCCGCGGACCCGGCGGGTAGGGCGAACAGGTGCCATCAGGTATATAGCTAAGTCGATCGGGGTTGACCAACTGTCGGAGAGGCGAAAGCTCCAGAACCTAAGTCGATGGGGTTGACCAACTGCTGGAGAAGTGAAAGCTCCAGAGCCTAAGTCAATTGGGGTTGACCAACTGTCGGAGAGGCGAAAGCTCTAGAACCTAAGTCGATTGAGGTTGACCAACTGCTGGAAACTCGAACGCTCCAAAACCTAAGTCGATTGAGGTTGACCAACTGCTGGAAACGCGAACGCTCCAAAACCTAAGTCGATTGGGGTTGACCAACTGCTGGAAAATCTTTCGGGTTGACCAACGGTTGGAGAAATTTTGGGGTTGACCAACTGTTTGGTTCTCCAGAAGGGCCGGGAGGATGGGGCTTAGTCCGGTGGGGGAGTGCTTAAGAGTGGGATGGCAGGGACCGAACGGTGCGCCGGGTACGAGCTCCAGGGTGTCCGTCGCGGGGTCCAAAGCCGGCCTCGGGTGCACGGTGGTCGGGTTGACGGGGCGATGTTCCCGGGGTCGTATCTCGGCCGGGGAAGGGGGTACGGAGACGGGGGTGGGGTCGTTGGAAAGGGCCCCTCCTGGAGGATGAGGGACCCAAAGGGCTAAGGTCTCGGTCTTAAGGCGCCCGAGCTACGGCCGTTTAAATGTGCAGCGGTGGAAGTCCGTATCTCCGGCCCCCGGGGTCGCACGGACCCGAGGCTGGTGTCCCCGGAAAGCCCCGAGAGAGACCTTTCGAACGAGACCGGCCGCGCCTCCGGCGGACGAACGCAGCGGACGCTACGGGCGCGCGAACTCCGGACGAGCGTTTTTTTTTTTCGAACCGCCGTATCTCGGCCGCGGAAAGGGTCGGAGGGTCGAGGGCGGGCTCGTTCGAAAGGTCCCCTCGGGTAGAGCGACCGACCCCGAGGGCGACGTCCTCGGACTTAAGGCGCCCGAGCAGCGGTAGTGGGAAAATCCGGAGACGGCCCCCCGTATCTCCGCCGCGGAAAGGGCCAGATACTCGCGGGTGGGCTCGATCGAAAGGGCCCCTCCGGCGGACCAATCGACCCGAAGGTCGAAGGCCCCGGGCCCGAGGCGCCGGAGCGGCGCGGGAACGAAATTCGGATATTCGACCGGAAGTATCTCCGGTCCACGGGGTCGCACGGACTCGGGGCCGGCGTCGCCGGAAAGCCCCTGGAAAGACCTTTCGAACGAGACCGGCCGCGCCTCCGGCGGACGAACGCAGCGGACGCTACGGGCGCGCGAACTCCGGACCAGCGTGTTTTTTTTTTTCGATCCGCCGTATCTCGGCCGCGGAAAGGGTCGGAGGGTCGAGGGCGGGCTCGTTCGAAAGGTCCCCTCGGGTAGAGCGACCGACCCCGAGGGCGACGTCCTCGGACTTAAGGCGCCCGAGCAGCGGCCGTGGGAAAATCCGGAGACGGCCCCCCGTATCTCCGCCGCGGAAAGGGCCAGATACTCGCGGGTGGGCTCGATCGAAAGGGCCCTTCCGGCGGACCAATCGACCCGAAGGTCGAAGGCCCCGGGCCCGAGGCGCCGGAGCGGCGCGGGAACGAAATTCGGATATTCGACCGGAAGTATCTCCGGTCCACGGGGTCGCACGGACTCGGGGCCGGCGTCGCCGGAAAGCCCCGGGAAAGACCTTTCGAACGAGACCGGCCGCGCCTCCGGCGGACGAACGCAGCGGACGCTACGGGCGCGCGAACTCCGGACCAGCGTTTTTTTTTTCGATCCGCCGTATCTCGGCCGCGGAAAGGGTCGGAGGGTCGAGGGCGGGCTCGTTCGAAAGGTCCCCTCGGGTAGAGCGACCGACCGCGAGGGCGACGTCCTCGGACTTAAGGCGCTCGAGCAGCGGCCGTGGGAAAATCCGGAGACGGCCCCCCGTATCTCCGCCGCGGAAAGGGCCAGATACTCGCGGGTGGGCTCGATCGAAAGGGCCCCTCCGGCGGACCAATCGACCCGAAGGTCGAAGGCCCCGGGCCCGAGGCGCCGGAGCGGCGCGGGAACGAAATTCGGATATTCGACCGGAAGTATCTCCGGTCCACGGGGTCGCACGGACTCGGGGCCGGCGTCGCCGGAAAGCCCCGGGAAAGACCTTTCGAACGAGACCGGCCGCGCCTCCGGCGGACGAACGCAGCGGACGCTACGGGCGCGCGAACTCCGGACCAGCGTTTTTTTTTTTCGATCCGCCGTATCTCGGCCGCGGAAAGGGTCGGAGGGTCGAGGGCGGGCTCGTTCGAAAGGTCCCCTCGGGTAGAGCGACCGACCCCGAGGGCGACGTCCTGGGATTTAAGGCGCCCGAGCAGCGGCCGTGGGAAATTCCGGAGACGGCACCCCGTATCTCCGCTGCGGAAAGGGCCAGATACTCGCGGGTGGGCTCGTTCGAAAGGGCCCCTCCGGCGGACCGACCGACCCGAAGGTCGAAGGACCCGGGCCCGAGGCGCCGGAGCGGCGCTGTAACGAAATTCGGATTTTCGACCGGAAGTATCTCCGGTCCCCCGGGCCGACCGAGGCGCACCCTCCCGGCCGCGGACCCGGCGGGTAGGGCGAACAGGTGCCATCAGGTATATAGCTAAGTCGATCGGGGTTGACCAACTGTCGGAGAGGCGAAAGCTCCAGAACCTAAGTCGATGGGGTTGACCAACTGCTGGAGAAGTGAAAGCTCCAGAGCCTAAGTCAATTGGGGTTGACCAACTGTCGGAGAGGCGAAAGCTCTAGAACCTAAGTCGATTGAGGTTGACCAACTGCTGGAAACTCGAACGCTCCAAAACCTAAGTCGATTGAGGTTGACCAACTGCTGGAAACGCGAACGCTCCAAAACCTAAGTCGATTGGGGTTGACCAACTGCTGGAAAATCTTTCGGGTTGACCAACGGTTGGAGAAATTTTGGGGTTGACCAACTGTTTGGTTCTCCAGAAGGGCCGGGAGGATGGGGCTTAGTCCGGTGGGGGAGTGCTTAAGAGTGGGATGGCAGGGACCGAACGGTGCGCCGGGTACGAGCTCCAGGGTGTCCGTCGCGGGGTCCAAAGCCGGCCTCGGGTGCACGGTGGTCGGGTTGACGGGGCGATGTTCCCGGGGTCGTATCTCGGCCGGGGAAGGGGGTACGGAGACGGGGGTGGGGTCGTTGGAAAGGGCCCCTCCTGGAGGATGAGGGACCCAAAGGGCTAAGGTCTCGGTCTTAAGGCGCCCGAGCTACGGCCGTTTAAATGTGCAGCGGTGGAAGTCCGTATCTCCGGCCCCCGGGGTCGCACGGACCCGAGGCTGGTGTCCCCGGAAAGCCCCGAGAGAGACCTTTCGAACGAGACCGGCCGCGCCTCCGGCGGACGAACGCAGCGGACGCTACGGGCGCGCGAACTCCGGACGAGCGTTTTTTTTTTTCGAACCGCCGTATCTCGGCCGCGGAAAGGGTCGGAGGGTCGAGGGCGGGCTCGTTCGAAAGGTCCCCTCGGGTAGAGCGACCGACCCCGAGGGCGACGTCCTCGGACTTAAGGCGCCCGAGCAGCGGCCGTGGGAAAATCCGGAGACGGCCCCCCGTATCTCCGCCGCGGAAAGGGCCAGATACTCGCGGGTGGGCTCGATCGAAAGGGCCCCTCCGGCGGACCAATCGACCCGAAGGTCGAAGGCCCCGGGCCCGAGGCGCCGGAGCGGCGCGGGAACGAAATTCGGATATTCGACCGGAAGTATCTCCGGTCCACGGGGTCGCACGGACTCGGGGCCGGCGTCGCCGGAAAGCCCCTGGAAAGACCTTTCGAACGAGACCGGCCGCGCCTCCGGCGGACGAACGCAGCGGACGCTACGGGCGCGCGAACTCCGGACCAGCGTGTTTTTTTTTTCGATCCGCCGTATCTCGGCCGCGGAAAGGGTCGGAGGGTCGAGGGCGGGCTCGTTCGAAAGGTCCCCTCGGGTAGAGCGACCGACCCCGAGGGCGACGTCCTCGGACTTAAGGCGCCCGAGCAGCGGCCGTGGGAAAATCCGGAGACGGCCCCCCGTATCTCCGCCGCGGAAAGGGCCAGATACTCGCGGGTGGGCTCGATCGAAAGGGCCCTTCCGGCGGACCAATCGACCCGAAGGTCGAAGGCCCCGGGCCCGAGGCGCCGGAGCGGCGCGGGAACGAAATTCGGATATTCGACCGGAAGTATCTCCGGTCCACGGGGTCGCACGGACTCGGGGCCGGCGTCGCCGGAAAGCCCCGGGAAAGACCTTTCGAACGAGACCGGCCGCGCCTCCGGCGGACGAACGCAGCGGACGCTACGGGCGCGCGAACTCCGGACCAGCGTTTTTTTTTTTCGATCCGCCGTATCTCGGCCGCGGAAAGGGTCGGAGGGTCGAGGGCGGGCTCGTTCGAAAGGTCCCCTCGGGTAGAGCGACCGACCCCGAGGGCGACGTCCTCGGACTTAAGGCGCCCGAGCAGCGGCCGTGGGAAAATCCGGAGACGGCCCCCCGTATCTCCGCCGCGGAAAGGGCCAGATACTCGCGGGTGGGCTCGATCGAAAGGGCCCCTCCGGCGGACCAATCGACCCGAAGGTCGAAGGCCCCGGGCCCGAGGCGCCGGAGCGGCGCGGGAACGAAATTCGGATATTCGACCGGAAGTATCTCCGGTCCACGGGGTCGCACGGACTCGGGGCCGGCGTCGCCGGAAAGCCCCGGGAAAGACCTTTCGAACGAGACCGGCCGCGCCTCCGGCGGACGAACGCAGCGGACGCTACGGGCGCGCGAACTCCGGACCAGCGTTTTTTTTTTTCGATCCGCCGTATCTCGGCCGCGGAAAGGGTCGGAGGGTCGAGGGCGGGCTCGTTCGAAAGGTCCCCTCGGGTAGAGCGACCGACCCCGAGGGCGACGTCCTGGGATTTAAGGCGCCCGAGCAGCGGCCGTGGGAAATTCCGGAGACGGCACCCCGTATCTCCGCTGCGGAAAGGGCCAGATACTCGCGGGTGGGCTCGTTCGAAAGGGCCCCTCCGGCGGACCGACCGACCCGAAGGTCGAAGGACCCGGGCCCGAGGCGCCGGAGCGGCGCTGTAACGAAATTCGGATTTTCGACCGGAAGTATCTCCGGTCCCCCGGGCCGACCGAGGCGCACCCTCCCGGCCGCGGACCCGGCGGGTAGGGCGAACAGGTGCCATCAGGTATATAGCTAAGTCGATCGGGGTTGACCAACTGTCGGAGAGGCGAAAGCTCCAGAACCTAAGTCGATGGGGTTGACCAACTGCTGGAGAAGTGAAAGCTCCAGAGCCTAAGTCAATTGGGGTTGACCAACTGTCGGAGAGGCGAAAGCTCTAGAACCTAAGTCGATTGAGGTTGACCAACTGCTGGAAACTCGAACGCTCCAAAACCTAAGTCGATTGAGGTTGACCAACTGCTGGAAACGCGAACGCTCCAAAACCTAAGTCGATTGGGGTTGACCAACTGCTGGAAAATCTTTCGGGTTGACCAACGGTTGGAGAAATTTTGGGGTTGACCAACTGTTTGGTTCTCCAGAAGGGCCGGGAGGATGGGGCTTAGTCCGGTGGGGGAGTGCTTAAGAGTGGGATGGCAGGGACCGAACGGTGCGCCGGGTACGAGCTCCAGGGTGTCCGTCGCGGGGTCCAAAGCCGGCCTCGGGTGCACGGTGGTCGGGTTGACGGGGCGATGTTCCCGGGGTCGTATCTCGGCCGGGGAAGGGGGTACGGAGACGGGGGTGGGGTCGTTGGAAAGGGCCCCTCCTGGAGGATGAGGGACCCAAAGGGCTAAGGTCTCGGTCTTAAGGCGCCCGAGCTACGGCCGTTTAAATGTGCAGCGGTGGAAGTCCGTATCTCCGGCCCCCGGGGTCGCACGGACCCGAGGCTGGTGTCCCCGGAAAGCCCCGAGAGAGACCTTTCGAACGAGACCGGCCGCGCCTCCGGCGGACGAACGCAGCGGACGCTACGGGCGCGCGAACTCCGGACCAGCGTTTTTTTTTTTCGAACCGCCGTATCTCGGCCGCGGAAAGGGTCGGAGGGTCGAGGGCGGGCTCGTTCGAAAGGTCCCCTCGGGTAGAGCGACCGACCCCGAGGGCGACGTCCTCGGACTTAAGGCGCCCGAGCAGCGGCCGTGGGAAAATCCGGAGACGGCCCCCCGTATCTCCGCCGCGGAAAGGGCCAGATACTCGCGGGTGGGCTCGATCGAAAGGGCCCCTCCGGCGGACCAATCGACCCGAAGGTCGAAGGCCCCGGGCCCGAGGCGCCGGAGCGGCGCGGGAACGAAATTCGGATATTCGACCGGAAGTATCTCCGGTCCACGGGGTCGCACGGACTCGGGGCCGGCGTCGCCGGAAAGCCCCGGGAAAGACCTTTCGAACGAGACCGGCCGCGCCTCCGGCGGACGAACGCAGCGGACGCTACGGGCGCGCGAACTCCGGACCAGCGTTTTTTTTTTTCGATCCGCCGTATCTCGGCCGCGGAAAGGGTCGGAGGGTCGAGGGCGGGCTCGTTCGAAAGGTCCCCTCGGGTAGAGCGACCGACCGCGAGGGCGACGTCCTCGGACTTAAGGCGCTCGAGCAGCGGCCGTGGGAAAATCCGGAGACGGCCCCCCGTATCTCCGCCGCGGAAAGGGCCAGATACTCGCGGGTGGGCTCGATCGAAAGGGCCCCTCCGGCGGACCAATCGACCCGAAGGTCGAAGGCCCCGGGCCCGAGGCGCCGGAGCGGCGCGGGAACGAAATTCGGATATTCGACCGGAAGTATCTCCGGTCCACGGGGTCGCACGGACTCGGGGCCGGCGTCGCCGGAAAGCCCCGGGAAAGACCTTTCGAACGAGACCGGCCGCGCCTCCGGCGGACGAACGCAGCGGACGCTACGGGCGCGCGAACTCCGGACCAGCGTTTTTTTTTTTCGATCCGCCGTATCTCGGCCGCGGAAAGGGTCGGAGGGTCGAGGGCGGGCTCGTTCGAAAGGTCCCCTCGGGTAGAGCGACCGACCCCGAGGGCGACGTCCTCGGACTTAAGGCGCCCGAGCAGCGGCCGTGGGAAAATCCGGAGACGGCCCCCCGTATCTCCGCCGGGGAAAGGGCCAGATACTCGCGGGTGGGCTCGTTCGAAAGGGCTCCTCCGGCGGACCAATCGACCCGAAGGTCGAAGGCCCCGGGCCCGAGGCGCCGGAGCGGCGCGGGAACGAAATTCGGATATTCGACCGGAAGTATCTCCGGTCCACGGGGTCGCACGGACTCGTGGCCGGCGTCGCCGGAAAGCCCCTGGAAAGACCTTTCGAACGAGACCGGTCACGCCTCCGGCGGACGAACGCAGCGGACGCTACGGGCGAGCAAACTCCGGACCAGCGTTTTTTTTTTTTCGAACCGCCGTATCTCGGCCGCGGAAAGGGTCGGAGGGTCGAGGGCGGGCTCGTTCGAAAGGTCCCCTCGGGTAGAGCGACCGACCCCGAGGGCGACGTCCTCGGACTTAAGGCGCCCGAGCAGCGGCCGTGGGAAAATCCGGAGACGGCCCCCCGTATCTCCGCCGGGGAAAGGGCCAGATACTCGCGGGTGGGCTCGTTCGAAAGGGCTCCTCCGGCGGACCAATCGACCCGAAGGTCGAAGGCCCCGGGCCCGAGGCGCCGGAGCGGCGCGGGAACGAAATTCGGATATTTGACCGGAAGTATCTCCGGTCCACGGGGTCGCACGGACTCGGGGCCGGCGTCGCCGGAAAGCCCCGGGAAAGACCTTTCGAACGAGACCGGCCGCGCCTCCGGCGGACGAACGCAGCGGACGCTACGGGCGCGCGAACTCCGGACCAGCGTTTTTTTTTTTTCGATCCGCCGTATCTCGGCCGCGGAAAGGGTCGGAGGGTCGAGGGCGGGCTCGTTCGAAAGGTCCCCTCGGGTAGAGCGACCGACCCCGAGGGCGACGTCCTCGGACTTAAGGCGCTCGAGCAGCGGCCGTGGGAAAATCCGGAGACGGCCCCCCGTATCTCCGCCGCGGAAAGGGCCAGATACTCGCGGGTGGGCTCGTTCGAAAGGGCCCCTCCGGCGGACCAATCGACCCGAAGGTCGAAGGCCCCGGGCCCGAGGCGCCGGAGCGGCGCGGTAACGAAATTCGGATATTCGACCGGAAGTATCTCCGGTCCACGGGGTCGCACGGACTCGGGGCCGGCGTCGCCGGAAAGCCCCGGGAAAGACCTTTCGAACGAGACCGGCCGCGCCTCCGGCGGACGAACGCAGCGGACGCTACGGGCGCGCGAACTCCGGACCAGCGTTTTTTTTTTCGATCCGCCGTATCTCGGCCGCGGAAAGGGTCGGAGGGTCGAGGGCGGGCTCGTTCGAAAGGTCCCCTCGGGTAGAGCGACCGACCCCGAGGGCGACGTCCTCGGACTTAAGGCGCCCGAGCAGCGGCCGTGGGAAAATCCGGAGACGGCCCCCCGTATCTCCGCCGCGGAAAGGGCCAGATACTCGCGGGTGGGCTCGTTCGAAAGGGCCCCTCCGGCGGACCAATCGACCCGAAGGTCGAAGGCCCCGGGCCCGAGGCGCCGGAGCGGCGCGGTAACGAAATTCGGATATTCGACCGGAAGTATCTCCGGTCCCCGGGGTCGCACGGACTCGGGGCCGGCGTCGCCGAAAAGCCCCGGGAAAGACCTTTCGAACGAGACCGGCCGCGCCTCCGGCGGACGAACGCAGCGGACGCTACGGGCGCGCGAACTCCGGACCAGCGTTTTTTTTTTCGATCCGCCGTATCTCGGCCGCGGAAAAGGTCGGAGGGTCGAGGGCGGGCTCGTTCGAAAGGTCCCCTCGGGTAGAGCGACCGACCCCGAGGGCGACGTCTTCGGACTTAAGGCGCCCGAGCAGCGGCCATGGGAAAATCCGGAGACGGCCCCCCGTATCTCCGCCGCGGAAAGGGCCAGATACTCGCGGGTGGGCTCGTTCGAAAGGGCCCCTCCGGCGGACCAATCGACCCGAAGGTCGAAGGCCCCGGGCCCGAGGCGCCGGAGCGGCGCGGTAACGAAATTCGGATATTCGACCGGAAGTATCTCCGGTCCACGGGGTCGCACGGACTCGGGGCCGGCGTGGCCGGAAAGCCCCGGGAAAGACCTTTCGAACGAGACCGGTCACGCTTCCGGCGGACGAACGCAGCGGACGCTACGGGCGAGCAAACTCCGGACGAGCGTTTTTATTTTTTCGAACCGCCGTATCTCGGCCGCGGAAAGGGTCGGAGGGTCGAGGGCGGGCTCGTTCGAAAGGTCCCCTCGGGTAGAGCGACCGACCCCGAGGGCGACGTCCTGGGACTTAAGGCGCCCGAGCAGCGGCCGTGGGAAAATCCGGAGACGGCCCCCCGTATCTCCGCTGCGGAAAGGGCCAGATACACGCGGGTGGGCTCGTTCGAAAGGGCCCCTCCGGCGGACCGACCGACCCGAAGGTCGAAGGACCCGGGCCCGAGGCGCCGGAGCGGCGCTGTAACGAAATTCGGATTTTCGACCGGAAGTATCTCCGGTCCCCCAGGCCGACCGAGGCGCACCCTCCCGGCCGCGGACCCGGCGGGTTCCCCCTTCGCGGGGGACGGTAGGGCGAACAGGTGCCATCAGGTATATAGCTAAGTCGATCGGGGTTGACCAACTGTCGGAGAGGCGAAAGCTCCAGAACCTAAGTCGATGGCAGGAGAAGCGAACGCCCCAGAGCCTAAGTCGATGGGGTTGACCAACTGCAGGAGAAGTGAAAGCTCCAGAGCCTAAGTCGATTGGGGTTGACCAACTGTCGGAGAGGCGAAAGCTCTAGAACCTAAGTCTATGGCAGGAGAAGCGAACGCCCCAGAACCTAAGTCGATGGGGTTGACAAACTGCTGGAGAAGTGAAAGCTCAGGAGCCTAAGTCGTTGGGGTTGACCAACTGCTGGAGAGGCGAAAGCTCCAGAGCCTAAGTCGATTGAGGTTGACCAACTGCTGGAAACGCGAACGCTCCAAAACCTAAGTCGATTGAGGTTGACCAACTGCTGGAAACTCGAACGCTCCAAAACCTAAGTCGATTGAGGTTGACCAACTGCTGGAAACGCGAACGCTCCAAAACCTAAGTCGATTGAGGTTGACCAACTGCTGGAAATGCGAACGCTCCAAAACCTAAGTCGATTGAGGTTGACCAACTGCTGGAAACTCGAACGCTCCAAAACCTAAGTCGATTGAGGTTGACCAACTGCTGGAAACGCGAACGCTCCAAAACCTAAGTCGATTGGGGTTGACCAACTGCTGGAAAATCTTTCGGGTTGACCAACGGTTGGAGAAATTTTGGGGTTGACCAACTGTTTGGGTCTCCAGAAGGGCCGGGAGGATGGGGCTTAGTCCGGTGGGGGAGTGCTTAAGAGTGGGATGGCAGGGACCGAACGGAGCGCCGGGTACGAGCTCCAGGGTGTCCGTCGCGGGGTCCGAGGCCGGCCTCGGGTGCACGGTGGTCGGGTAGACGGGGCGATGTTCCCGGGGTCGTATCTCGGCCGGGGGAGGGGGTACGGAGACGGGGGTGGGGTCGTTGGAAAGGGCCCCTCCTGGAGGATGAGGGACCCAAAGGGCTAAGGTCTCGGTCTTAAGGCGCCCGAGCTACGGCCGTTTAAAGGTGCAGCGGTGGAAGTCCGTATCTCCGGCCCCCGGGGACGCACGGACCCGAGGCCGGCGTCCCCGGAAAGCCCCGAGAGAGACCTTTCGAACGAGACCAGCCGCGCCTCCGGCGGACGAACGCAGCGGACGCTACGGGCGCGTGAACTCCGGACGAGCGTTTTTTTTTTCGAACCGCCGTATCTCGGCCGCGGAAAGGGTCGGAGGGTCGAGGGCGGGCTCGTTCGAAAGGTCCCCTCGGGTAGAGCGACCGACCCCGAGGGCGACGTCCTCGGACTTAAGGCGCCCGAGCAGCGGCAGTGGGAAAATCCGGAGACGGCCCCCCGTATCTCCGCCGCGGAAAGGGCCAGATACTCGCGGGTGGGCTCGTTCGAAAGGGCCCCTCCGGCGGACCGACCGACCCGAAGGTCGAAGGCCCCGGGCCCGAGGCGCCGGAGCGGCGCGGGAACGAAATTCGGATATTCGACCGGAAGTATCTCCGGTCCACGGGGTCGCACGGACTCGGGGCCGGCGTCGCCGGAAAGCCCCGGGAAAGACCTTTCGAACGAGACCGGCCGCGCCTCCGGCGGACGAACGCAGCGGACGCTACGGGCGCGCGAACTCCGGACCAGCGTTTTTTTTTTTCGATCCGCCGTATCTCGGCCGCGGAAAGGGTCGGAGGGTCGAGGGCGGGCTCGTTCGAAAGGTCCCCTCGGGTAGAGCGACCGACCCCGAGGGCGACGTCTTCGGACTTAAGGCGCCCGAGCAGCGGCCGTGGGAAAATCCGGAGACGGCCCCCCGTATCTCCGCCGCGGAAAGGGCCAGATACTCGCGGGTGGGCTCGTTCGAAAGGGCCCCTCCGGCGGACCAATCGACCCGAAGGTCGAAGGCCCCGGGCCCGAGGCGCCGGAGCGGCGCGGGAACGAAATTCGGATATTCGACCGGAAGTATCTCCGGTCCACGGGGTCGCACGGACTCGGGGCCGGCGTCGCCGGAAAGCCCCGGGAAAGACCTTTCGAACGAGACCGGCCGCGCCTCCGGCGGACGAACGCAGCGGACGCTACGGGCGCGCGAACTCCGGACCAGCGTTTTTTTTTTTCGATCCGCCGTATCTCGGCCGCGGAAAGGGTCGGAGGGTCGAGGGTGGGCTCGTTCGAAAGGTCCCCTCGGGTAGAGCGACCGACCCCGAGGGCGACGTCCTCGGACTTAAGGCGCCCGAGCAGCGGCCGTGGGAAAATCCGGAGACGGCCCCCCGTATCTCCGCCGGGGAAAGGGCCAGATACTCGCGGGTGGGCTCGTTCGAAAGGGCTCCTCCGGCGGACCAATCGACCCGAAGGTCGAAGGCCCCGGGCCCGAGGCGCCGGAGCGGCGCGGGAACGAAATTCGGATATTCGACCGGAAGTATCTCCGGTCCACGGGGTCGCACGGACTCGTGGCCGGCGTCGCCGGAAAGCCCCTGGAAAGACCTTTCGAACGAGACCGGTCACGCCTCCGGCGGACGAACGCAGCGGACGCTACGGGCGAGCAAACTCCGGACCAGCGTTTTTTTTTTTTCGAATCCGCCGTATCTCGGCCGCGGAAAGGGTCGGAGGGTCGAGGGCGGGCTCGTTCGAAAGGTCCCCTCGGGTAGAGCGACCGACCCCGAGGGCGACGTCCTCGGACTTAAGGCGCCCGAGCAGCGGCCGTGGGAAAATCCGGAGACGGCCCCCCGTATCTCCGCCGGGGAAAGGGCCAGATACTCGCGGGTGGGCTCGTTCGAAAGGGCTCCTCCGGCGGACCAATCGACCCGAAGGTCGAAGGCCCCGGGCCCGAGGCGCCGGAGCGGCGCGGTAACGAAATTCGGATATTCGACCGGAAGTATCTCCGGTCCACGGGGTCGCACGGACTCGGGGCCGGCGTCGCCGGAAAGCCCCGGGAAAGACCTTTCGAACGAGACCGGCCGCGCCTCCGGCGGACGAACGCAGCGGACGCTACGGGCGCGCGAACTCCGGACGAGCGTTTTTTTTTTTCGATCCGCCGTATCTCGGCCGCGGAAAGGGTCGGAGGGTCCAGGGCGGGCTCGTTCGAAAGGTCCCCTCGGGTAGAGCGACCGACCGCGAGGGCGACGTCCTTGGACTTAAGGCGCTCGAGCAGCGGCCGTGGGAAAATCCGGAGACGGCCCCCCGTATCTCCGCCGCGGAAAGGGCCAGATACTCGCGGGTGGGCTCGTTCGAAAGGGCCCCTCCGGCGGACCAATCGACCCGAAGGTCGAAGGCCCCGGGCCCGAGGCGCCGGAGCGGCGCGGTAACGAAATTCGGATATTCGACCGGAAGTATCTCCGGTCCACGGGGTCGCACGGACTCGGGGCCGGCGTCGCCGGAAAGCCCCGGGAAAGACCTTTCGAACGAGACCGGCCGCGCCTCCGGCGGACGAACGCAGCGGACGCTACGGGCGAGCAAACTCCGGACGAGCGTTTTTTTTTTTCGATCCGCCGTATCTCGGCCGCGGAAAGGGTCGGAGGGTCGAGGGCGGGCTCGTTCGAAAGGTCCCCTCGGGTAGAGCGACCGACCCCGAGGGCGACGTCCTCGGACTTAAGGCGCCCGAGCAGCGGCCGTGGGAAAATCCGGAGACGGCCCCCCGTATCTCCGCCGCGGAAAGGGCCAGATACTCGCGGGTGGGCTCGTTCGAAAGGGCCCCTCCGGCGGACCAATCGACCCGAAGGTCGAAGGCCCCGGGCCCGAGGCGCCGGAGCGGCGCGGTAACGAAATTCGGATATTCGACCGGAAGTATCTCCGGTCCCCGGGGTCGCACGGACTCGGGGCCGGCGTCGCCGAAAAGCCCCGGGAAAGACCTTTCGATCGGGACCGGCCGCGCCTCCGGCGGACGAACGCAGCGGACGCTACGGGCGCGCGAACTCCGGACCAGCGTTTTTTTTTTCGATCCGCCGTATCTCGGCCGCGGAAAAGGTCGGAGGGTCGAGGGCGGGCTCGTTCGAAAGGTCCCCTCGGGTAGAGCGACCGACCCCGAGGGCGACGTCTTCGGACTTAAGGCGCCCGAGCAGCGGCCGTGGGAAAATCCGGAGACGGCCCCCCGTATCTCCGCCGCGGAAAAGGCCAGATACTCGCGGGTGGGCTCGTTCGAAAGGGCCCCTCCGGCGGACCAATCGACCCGAAGGTCGAAGGCCCCGGGCCCGAGGCGCCGGAGCGGCGCGGTAACGAAATTCGGATATTCGACCGGAAGTATCTCCGGTCCACGGGGTCGCACGGACTCGGGGCCGGCGTGGCCGGAAAGCCCCGGGAAAGACCTTTCGAACGAGACCGGTCACGCTTCCGGCGGACGAACGCAGCGGACGCTACGGGCGAGCAAACTCCGGACGAGCGTTTTTATTTTTTCGAACCGCCGTATCTCGGCCGCGGAAAGGGTCGGAGGGTCGAGGGCGGGCTCGTTCGAAAGGTCCCCTCGGGTAGAGCGACCGACCCCGAGGGCGACGTCCTGGGACTTAAGGCGCCCGAGCAGCGGCCGTGGGAAAATCCGGAGACGGCCCCCCGTATCTCCGCTGCGGAAAGGGCCAGATACACGCGGGTGGGCTCGTTCGAAAGGGCCCCTCCGGCGGACCGACCGACCCGAAGGTCGAAGGACCCGGGCCCGAGGCGCCGGAGCGGCGCTGTAACGAAATTCGGATTTTCGACCGGAAGTATCTCCGGTCCCCCGGGCCGACCGAGGCGCACCCTCCCGGCCGCGGACCCGGCGGGTTCCCCCTTCGCGGGGGACGGTAGGGCGAACAGGTGCCATCAGGTATATAGCTAAGTCGATCGGGGTTGACCAACTGTCGGAGAGGCGAAAGCTCCAGAACCTAAGTCGATGGCAGGAGAAGCGAACGCCCCAGAACCTAAGTCGATGGGGTTGACCAACTGCAGGAGAAGTGAAAGCTCCAGAGCCTAAGTCGATTGGGGTTGACCAACTGTCGGAGAGGCGAAAGCTCTAGAACCTAAGTCTATGGCAGGAGAAGCGAACGCCCCAGAACCTAAGTCGATGGGGTTGACCAACTGCTGGAGAAGTGAAAGCTCAGGAGCCTAAGTCGTTGGGGTTGACCAACTGCTGGAGAGGCGAAAGCTCCAGAGCCTAAGTCGATTGAGGTTGACCAACTGCTGGAAACGCGAACGCTCCAAAACCTAAGTCGATTGAGGTTGACCAACTGCTGGAAACTCGAACGCTCCAAAACCTAAGTCGATTGAGGTTGACCAACTGCTGGAAACGCGAACGCTCCAAAACCTAAGTCGATTGAGGTTGACCAACTGCTGGAAATGCGAACGCTCCAAAACCTAAGTCGATTGAGGTTGACCAACTGCTGGAAACTCGAACGCTCCAAAACCTAAGTCGATTGAGGTTGACCAACTGCTGGAAACGCGAACGCTCCAAAACCTAAGTCGATTGGGGTTGACCAACTGCTGGAAAATCTTTCGGGTTGACCAACGGTTGGAGAAATTTTGGGGTTGACCAACTGTTTGGTTCTCCAGAAGGGCCGGGAGGATGGGGCTTAGTCCGGTGGGGGAGTGCTTAAGAGTGGGATGGCAGGGACCGAACGGTGCGCCGGGTACGAGCTCCAGGGTGTCCGTCGCGGGGTCCGAGGCCGGCCTCGGGTGCACGGTGGTCGGGTAGACGGGGCGATGTTCCCGGGGTCGTATCTCGGCCGGGGGAGGGGGTACGGAGACGGGGGTGGGGTCGTTGGAAAGGGCCCCTCCTGGAGGATGAGGGACCCAAAGGGCTAAGGTCTCGGTCTTAAGGCGCCCGAGCTACGGCCGTTTAAAGGTGCAGCGGTGGAAGTCCGTATCTCCGGCCCCCGGGGACGCACGGACCCGAGGCCGGCGTCCCCGGAAAGCCCCGAGAGAGACCTTTCGAACGAGACCAGCCGCGCCTCCGGCGGACGAACGCAGCGGACGCTACGGGCGCGTGAACTCCGGACGAGCGTTTTTTTTTTTCGAACCGCCGTATCTCGGCCGCGGAAAGGGTCGGAGGGTCGAGGGCGGGCTCGTTCGAAAGGTCCCCTCGGGTAGAGCGACCGACCCCGAGGGCGACGTCCTCGGACTTAAGGCGCCCGAGCAGCGGCAGTGGGAAAATCCGGAGACGGACCCCCGTATCTCCGCCGCGGAAGGGGCCAGATACTCGCGGGTGGGCTCGTTCGAAAGGGCCCCTCCGGCGGACCGACCGACCCGAAGTTCGAAGGCCCCGGGCCCGAGGCGCCCGAGATACGGCCGTTCGAATTTTTCCGAAATTCGACCGGAAGTATCTCCGGTCCCCGGGGTCGCACGGACTCGGGGCCGGCGTCGCCGAAAAGCCCCGGGAAAGACCTTTCGAACGAGACCGGCCGCGCCTCCGGCGGACGAATGCAGCGGACGCTACGGGCGCGCGAACTCCGGACCAGCGTTTTTTTTTTTCGATCCGCCGTATCTCGGCCGCGGAAAAGGTCGGAGGGTCGAGGGCGGGCTCGTTCGAAAGGTCCCCTCGGGTAGAGCGACCGACCCCGAGGGCGACGTCTTCGGACTTAAGGCGCCCGAGCAGCGGCCGTGGGAAAATCCAGAGACGGCCCCCCGTATCTCCGCCGCGGAAAGGGCCAGATACTCGCGGGTGGGCTCGTTCGAAAGGGCCCCTCCGGCGGACCAATCGACCCGAAGGTCGAAGGCCCCGGGCCCGAGGCGCCGGAGCGGCGCGGTAACAAAATTCGGATATTCGACCGGAAGTATCTCCGGTCCCCGGGGTCGCACGGACTCGGGGCCGGCGTCGCCGAAAAGCCCCGGGAAAGACCTTTCGAACGAGACCGGCCGCGCCTCCGGCGGACGAACGCAGCGGACGCTACGGGCGCGCGAACTCCGGACCAGCGTTTTTTTTTTTTCGATCCGCCGTATCTCGGCCGCGGAAAAGGTCGGAGGGTCGAGGGCGGGCTCGTTCGAAAGGTCCCCTCGGGTAGAGCGACCGACCCCGAGGGCGACGTCTTCGGACTTAAGGCGCCCGAGCAGCGGCCGTGGGAAAATCCGGAGACGGCCCCCCGTATCTCCGCCGCGGAAAAGGCCAGATACTCGCGGGTGGGCTCGTTCGAAAGGGCCCCTCCGGCGGACCAATCGACCCGAAGGTCGAAGGCCCCGGGCCCGAGGCGCCGGAGCGGCGCGGTAACGAAATTCGGATATTCGACCGGAAGTATCTCCGGTCCACGGGGTCGCACGGACTCGGGGCCGGCGTGGCCGGAAAGCCCCGGGAAAGACCTTTCGAACGAGACCGGTCACGCTTCCGGCGGACGAACGCAGCGGACGCTACGGGCGAGCAAACTCCGGACGAGCGTTTTTATTTTTTCGAACCGCCGTATCTCGGCCGCGGAAAGGGTCGGAGGGTCGAGGGCGGGCTCGTTCGAAAGGTCCCCTCGGGTAGAGCGACCGACCCCGAGGGCGACGTCCTGGGACTTAAGGCGCCCGAGCAGCGGCCGTGGGAAAATCCGGAGACGGCCCCCCGTATCTCCGCTGCGGAAAGGGCCAGATACACGCGGGTGGGCTCGTTCGAAAGGGCCCCTCCGGCGGACCGACCGACCCGAAGGTCGAAGGACCCGGGCCCGAGGCGCCGGAGCGGCGCTGTAACGAAATTCGGATTTTCGACCGGAAGTATCTCCGGTCCCCCAGGCCGACCGAGGCGCACCCTCCCGGCCGCGGACCCGGCGGGTTCCCCCTTCGCGGGGGACGGTAGGGCGAACAGGTGCCATCAGGTATATAGCTAAGTCGATCGGGGTTGACCAACTGTCGGAGAGGCGAAAGCTCCAGAACCTAAGTCGATGGCAGGAGAAGCGAACGCCCCAGAACCTAAGTCGATGGGGTTGACCAACTGCAGGAGAAGTGAAAGCTCCAGAGCCTAAGTCGATTGGGGTTGACCAACTGTCGGAGAGGCGAAAGCTCTAGAACCTAAGTCTATGGCAGGAGAAGCGAACGCCCCAGAACCTAAGTCGATGGGGTTGACCAACTGCTGGAGAAGTGAAAGCTCAGGAGCCTAAGTCGTTGGGGTTGACCAACTGCTGGAGAGGCGAAAGCTCCAGAGCCTAAGTCGATTGAGGTTGACCAACTGCTGGAAACGCGAACGCTCCAAAACCTAAGTCGATTGAGGTTGACCAACTGCTGGAAACTCGAACGCTCCAAAACCTAAGTCGATTGAGGTTGACCAACTGCTGGAAACGCAAACGCTCCAAAACCTAAGTCGATTGAGGTTGACCAACTGCTGGAAATGCGAACGCTCCAAAACCTAAGTCGATTGAGGTTGACCAACTGCTGGAAACTCGAACGCTCCAAAACCTAAGTCGATTGAGGTTGACCAACTGCTGGAAACGCGAACGCTCCAAAACCTAAGTCGATTGGGGTTGACCAACTGCTGGAAAATCTTTCGGGTTGACCAACGGTTGGAGAAATTTTGGGGTTGACCAACTGTTTGGTTCTCCAGAAGGGCCGGGAGGATGGGGCTTAGTCCGGTGGGGGAGTGCTTAAGAGTGGGATGGCAGGGACCGAACGGTGCGCCGGGTACGAGCTCCAGGGTGTCCGTCGCGGGGTCCGAGGCCGGCCTCGGGTGCACGGTGGTCGGGTAGACGGGGCGATGTTCCCGGGGTCGTATCTCGGCCGGGGGAGGGGGTACGGAGACGGGGGTGGGGTCGTTGGAAAGGGCCCCTCCTGGAGGATGAGGGACCCAAAGGGCTAAGGTCTCGGTCTTAAGGCGCCCGAGCTACGGCCGTTTAAAGGTGCAGCGGTGGAAGTCCGTATCTCCGGCCCCCGGGGACGCACGGACCCGAGGCCGGCGTCCCCGGAAAGCCCCGAGAGAGACCTTTCGAACGAGACCAGCCGCGCCTCCGGCGGACGAACGCAGCGGACGCTACGGGCGCGCGAACTCCGGACGAGCGTTTTTTTTTCGAACCGCCGTATCTCGGCCGCGGAAAGGGTCGGAGGGTCGAGGGCGGGCTCGTTCGAAAGGTCCCCTCGGGTAGAGCGACCGACCCCGAGGGCGACGTCCTCGGACTTAAGGCGCCCGAGCAGCGGCAGTGGGAAAATCCGGAGACGGACCCCCGTATCTCCGCCGCGGAAGGGGCCAGATACTCGCGGGTGGGCTCGTTCGAAAGGGCCCCTCCGGCGGACCGACCGACCCGAAGTTCGAAGGCCCCGGGCCCGAGGCGCCCGAGATACGGCCGTTCGAATTTTTCCGAAATTCGACCGGAAGTATCTCCGGTCCCCGGGGTCGCACGGACTCGGGGCCGGCGTCGCCGAAAAGCCCCGGGAAAGACCTTTCGAACGAGACCGGCCGCGCCTCCGGCGGACGAATGCAGCGGACGCTACGGGCGCGCGAACTCCGGACCAGCGTTTTTTTTTTTCGATCCGCCGTATCTCGGCCGCGGAAAAGGTCGGAGGGTCGAGGGCGGGCTCGTTCGAAAGGTCCCCTCGGGTAGAGCGACCGACCCCGAGGGCGACGTCTTCGGACTTAAGGCGCCCGAGCAGCGGCCGTGGGAAAATCCAGAGACGGCCCCCCGTATCTCCGCCGCGGAAAGGGCCAGATACTCGCGGGTGGGCTCGTTCGAAAGGGCCCCTCCGGCGGACCAATCGACCCGAAGGTCGAAGGCCCCGGGCCCGAGGCGCCGGAGCGGCGCGGTAACGAAATTCGGATATTCGACCGGAAGTATCTCCGGTCCCCGGGGTCGCACGGACTCGGGGCCGGCGTCGCCGAAAAGCCCCGGGAAAGACCTTTCGAACGAGACCGGCCGCGCCTCCGGCGGACGAACGCAGCGGACGCTACGGGCGCGCGAACTCCGGACCAGCGTTTTTTTTTTTCGATCCGCCGTATCTCGGCCGCGGAAAAGGTCGGAGGGTCGAGGGCGGGCTCGTTCGAAAGGTCCCCTCGGGTAGAGCGACCGACCCCGAGGGCGACGTCTTCGGACTTAAGGCGCCCGAGCAGCGGCCGTGGGAAAATCCGGAGACGGCCCCCCGTATCTCCGCCGCGGAAAAGGCCAGATACTCGCGGGTGGGCTCGTTCGAAAGGGCCCCTCCGGCGGACCAATCGACCCGAAGGTCGAAGGCCCCGGGCCCGAGGCGCCGGAGCGGCGCGGTAACGAAATTCGGATATTCGACCGGAAGTATCTCCGGTCCCCGGGGTCGCACGGACTCGGGGCCGGCGTCGCCGAAAAGCCCCGGGAAAGACCTTTCGAACGAGACCGGCCGCGCCTCCGGCGGACGAACGCAGCGGACGCTACGGGCGCGCGAACTCCGGACCAGCGTTTTTTTTTTTTTCGATCCGCCGTATCTCGGCCGCGGAAAAGGTCGGAGGGTCGAGGGCGGGCTCGTTCGAAAGGTCCCCTCGGGTAGAGCGACCGACCCCGAGGGCGACGTCTTCGGACTTAAGGCGCCCGAGCAGCGGCCGTGGGAAAATCCGGAGACGGCCCCCCGTATCTCCGCCGCGGAAAAGGCCAGATACTCGCGGGTGGGCTCGTTCGAAAGGGCCCCTCCGGCGGACCAATCGACCCGAAGGTCGAAGGCCCCGGGCCCGAGGCGCCGGAGCGGCGCGGTAACGAAATTCGGATATTCGACCGGAAGTATCTCCGGTCCACGGGGTCGCACGGACTCGGGGCCGGCGTGGCCGGAAAGCCCCGGGAAAGACCTTTCGAACGAGACCGGTCACGCTTCCGGCGGACGAACGCAGCGGACGCTACGGGCGAGCAAACTCCGGACGAGCGTTTTTATTTTTTCGAACCGCCGTATCTCGGCCGCGGACAGGGTCGGAGGGTCGAGGGCGGGCTCGTTCGAAAGGTCCCCTCGGGTAGAGCGACCGACCCCGAGGGCGACGTCCTGGGACTTAAGGCGCCCGAGCAGCGGCCGTGGGAAAATCCGGAGACGGCCCCCCGTATCTCCGCTGCGGAAAGGGCCAGATACACGCGGGTGGGCTCGTTCGAAAGGGCCCCTCCGGCGGACCGACCGACCCGAAGGTCGAAGGACCCGGGCCCGAGGCGCCGGAGCGGCGCTGTAACGAAATTCGGATTTTCGACCGGAAGTATCTCCGGTCCCCCAGGCCGACCGAGGCGCACCCTCCCGGCCGCGGACCCGGCGGGTTCCCCCTTCGCGGGGGACGGTAGGGCGAACAGGTGCCATCAGGTATATAGCTAAGTCGATCGGGGTTGACCAACTGTCGGAGAGGCGAAAGCTCCAGAACCTAAGTCGATGGCAGGAGAAGCGAACGCCCCAGAACCTAAGTCGATGGGGTTGACCAACTGCAGGAGAAGTGAAAGCTCCAGAGCCTAAGTCGATTGGGGTTGACCAACTGTCGGAGAGGCGAAAGCTCTAGAACCTAAGTCTATGGCAGGAGAAGCGAACGCCCCAGAACCTAAGTCGATGGGGTTGACAACTGCTGGAGAAGTGAAAGCTCAGGAGCCTAAGTCGTTGGGGTTGACCAACTGCTGGAGAGGCGAAAGCTCCAGAGCCTAAGTCGATTGAGGTTGACCAACTGCTGGAAACGCGAACGCTCCAAAACCTAAGTCGATTGAGGTTGACCAACTGCTGGAAACTCGAACGCTCCAAAACCTAAGTCGATTGAGGTTGACCAACTGCTGGAAACGCGAACGCTCCAAAACCTAAGTCGATTGAGGTTGACCAACTGCTGGAAATGCGAACGCTCCAAAACCTAAGTCGATTGAGGTTGACCAACTGCTGGAAACTCGAACGCTCCAAAACCTAAGTCGATTGAGGTTGACCAACTGCTGGAAACGCGAACGCTCCAAAACCTAAGTCGATTGGGGTTGACCAACTGCTGGAAAATCTTTCGGGTTGACCAACGGTTGGAGAAATTTTGGGGTTGACCAACTGTTTGGTTCTCCAGAAGGGCCGGGAGGATGGGGCTTAGTCCGGTGGGGGAGTGCTTAAGAGTGGGATGGCAGGGACCGAACGGAGCGCCGGGTACGAGCTCCAGGGTGTCCGTCGCGGGGTCCGAGGCCGGCCTCGGGTGCACGGTGGTCGGGTAGACGGGGCGATGTTCCCGGGGTCGTATCTCGGCCGGGGGAGGGGGTACGGAGACGGGGGTGGGGTCGTTGGAAAGGGCCCCTCCTGGAGGATGAGGGACCCAAAGGGCTAAGGTCTCGGTCTTAAGGCGCCCGAGCTACGGCCGTTTAAAGGTGCAGCGGTGGAAGTCCGTATCTCCGGCCCCCGGGGACGCACGGACCCGAGGCCGGCGTCCCCGGAAAGCCCCGAGAGAGACCTTTCGAACGAGACCAGCCGCGCCTCCGGCGGACGAACGCAGCGGACGCTACGGGCGCGCGAACTCCGGACGAGCGTTTTTTTTTTTCGAACCGCCGTATCTCGGCCGCGGAAAGGGTCGGAGGGTCGAGGGCGGGCTCGTTCGAAAGGTCCCCTCGGGTAGAGCGACCGACCCCGAGGGCGACGTCCTCGGACTTAAGGCGCCCGAGCAGCGGCAGTGGGAAAATCCGGAGACGGACCCCCGTATCTCCGCCGCGGAAGGGGCCAGATACTCGCGGGTGGGCTCGTTCGAAAGGGCCCCTCCGGCGGACCGACCGACCCGAAGTTCGAAGGACCCGGGCCCGAGGCGCCCGAGATACGGCCGTTCGAATTTTTCCGAAATTCGACCGGAAGTATCTCCGGTCCCCGGGGTCGCACGGACTCGGGGCCGGCGTCGCCGAAAAGCCCCGGGAAAGACCTTTCGAACGAGACCGGCCGCGCCTCCGGCGGACGAACGCAGCGGACGCTACGGGCGCGCGAACTCCGGACCAGCGTTTTTTTTTTTTCGATCCGCCGTATCTCGGCCGCGGAAAAGGTCGGAGGGTCGAGGGCGGGCTCGTTCGAAAGGTCCCCTCGGGTAGAGCGACCGACCCCGAGGGCGACGTCTTCGGACTTAAGGCGCCCGAGCAGCGGCCGTGGGAAAATCCAGAGACGGCCCCCCGTATCTCCGCCGCGGAAAGGGCCAGATACTCGCGGGTGGGCTCGTTCGAAAGGGCCCCTCCGGCGGACCAATCGACCCGAAGGTCGAAGGCCCCGGGCCCGAGGCGCCGGAGCGGCGCGGTAACGAAATTCGGATATTCGACCGGAAGTATCTCCGGTCCCCGGGGTCGCACGGACTCGGGGCCGGCGTCGCCGAAAAGCCCCGGGAAAGACCTTTCGAACGAGACCGGCCGCGCCTCCGGCGGACGAACGCAGCGGACGCTACGGGCGCGCGAACTCCGGACCAGCGTTTTTTTTTTTCGATCCGCCGTATCTCGGCCGCGGAAAAGGTCGGAGGGTCGAGGGCGGGCTCGTTCGAAAGGTCCCCTCGGGTAGAGCGACCGACCCCGAGGGCGACGTCTTCGGACTTAAGGCGCCCGAGCAGCGGCCGTGGGAAAATCCGGAGACGGCCCCCCGTATCTCCGCCGCGGAATGGGCCAGATACTCGCGGGTGGGCTCGTTCGAAAGGGCCCCTCCGGCGGACCAATCGACCCGAAGGTCGAAGGCCCCGGGCCCGAGGCGCCGGAGCGGCGCGGTAACGAAATTCGGATATTCGACCGGAAGTATCTCCGGTCCACGGGGTCGCACGGACTCGGGGCCGGCGTCGCCGGAAAGCCCCGGGAAAGACCTTTCGAACGAGACCGGTCACGCTTCCGGCGGACGAACGCAGCGGACGCTACGGGCGAGCAAACTCCGGACGAGCGTTTTTATTTTTTCGAACCGCCGTATCTCGGCCGCGGACAGGGTCGGAGGGTCGAGGGCGGGCTCGTTCGAAAGGTCCCCTCGGGTAGAGCGACCGACCCCGAGGGCGACGTCCTGGGACTTAAGGCGCCCGAGCAGCGGCCGTGGGAAAATCCGGAGACGGCCCCCCGTATCTCCGCTGCGGAAAGGGCCAGATACACGCGGGTGGGCTCGTTCGAAAGGGCCCCTCCGGCGGACCGACCGACCCGAAGGTCGAAGGACCCGGGCCCGAGGCGCCGGAGCGGCGCTGTAACGAAATTCGGATTTTCGACCGGAAGTATCTCCGGTCCCCCGGGCCGACCGAGGCGCACCCTCCCGGCCGCGGACCCGGCGGGTTCCCCCTTCGCGGGGGACGGTAGGGCGAACAGGTGCCATCAGGTATATAGCTAAGTCGATCGGGGTTGACCAACTGTCGGAGAGGCGAAAGCTCCAGAACCTAAGTCGATGGCAGGAGAAGCGAACGCCCCAGAACCTAAGTCGATGGGGTTGACCAACTGCAGGAGAAGTGAAAGCTCCAGAGCCTAAGTCGATTGGGGTTGACCAACTGTCGGAGAGGCGAAAGCTCTAGAACCTAAGTCTATGGCAGGAGAAGCGAACGCCCCAGAACCTAAGTCGATGGGGTTGACCAACTGCTGGAGAAGTGAAAGCTCAGGAGCCTAAGTCGTTGGGGTTGACCAGCTGCTGGAGAGGCGAAAGCTCCAGAGCCTAAGTCGATTGAGGTTGACCAACTGCTGGAAACGCGAACGCTCCAAAACCTAAGTCGATTGAGGTTGACCAACTACTGGAAACGCGAACGCTCCAAAACCTAAGTCGATTGAGGTTGACCAACTGCTGGAAACTCGAACGCTCCAAAACCTAAGTCGATTGAGGTTGACCAACTGCTGGAAACGCGAACGCTCCAAAACCTAAGTCGATTGAGGTTGACCAACTGCTGGAAACGCGAACGCTCCAAAACCTAAGTGCATTGAGGTTGACCATCTGCTGGAAACTCGAACGCTCCAAAACCTAAGTCGATTGGGGTTGACCAACTGCTGGAAAATCTTTCGGGTTGACCAACGGTTGGAGAAATTTTGGGGTTGACCAACTGTTTGGTTCTCCAGAAGGGCCGGGAGGATGGGGCTTAGTCCGGTGGGGGAGTGCTTAAGAGTGGGATGGCAGGGACCGAACGGTGCGCCGGGTACGAGCTCCAGGGTGTCCGTCGCGGGGTCCGAGGCCGGCCTCGGGTGCACGGTGGTCGGGTAGACGGGGCGATGTTCCCGGGGTCGTATCTCGGCCGGGGGAGGGGGTACGGAGACGGGGGTGGGGTCGTTGGAAAGGGCCCCTCCTGGAGGATGAGGGACCCAAAGGGCTAAGGTCTCGGTCTTAAGGCGCCCGAGCTTCGGCCGTTTAAAGGTGCAGCGGTGGAAGTCCGTATCTCCGGCCCCCGGGGACGCACGGACCCGAGGCCGGCGTCCCCGGAAAGCCCCGAGAGAGACCTTTCGAACGAGACCAGCCGCGCCTCCGGCGGACGAACGCAGCGGACGCTACGGGCGAGCAAACTCCGGACGAGCGTTTTTTTTTTTTTTTCGAACCGCCGTATCTCGGCCGCGGAAAGGGTCGGAGGGTCGAGGGCGGGCTCGTTCGAAAGGTCCCCTCGGGTAGAGCGACCGACCCCGAGGGCGACGTCCTGGGACTTAAGGCGCCCGAGCAGCGGCCGTGGGAAAATCCGGAGACGGCCCCCCGTATCTCCGCTGCGGAAAGGGCCAGATACTCGCGGGTGGGCTCGTTCGAAAGGGCCCCTCCGGCGGACCGACCGACCCGAAGGTCGAAGGACCCGGGCCCGAGGCGCCGGAGCGGCGCTGTAACGAAATTCGGATTTTCGACCGGAAGTATCTCCGGTCCCCGGGGTCGCACGGACTCGGGGCCGGCGTCGCCGAAAAGCCCCGGGAAAGACCTTTCGAACGAGACCGGCCGCGCCTCCGGCGGACGAACGCAGCGGACGCTACGGGCGCGCGAACTCCGGACCAGCGTTTTTTTTTTTTCGATCCGCCGTATCTCGGCCGCGGAAAAGGTCGGAGGGTCGAGGGCGGGCTCGTTCGAAAGGTCCCCTCGGGTAGAGCGACCGACCCCGAGGGCGACGTCTTCGGACTTAAGGCGCCCGAGCAGCGGCCGTGGGAAAATCCGGAGACGGCCCCCCGTATCTCCGCCGCGGAAAGGGCCAGATACTCGCGGGTGGGCTCGTTCGAAAGGGCCCCTCCGGCGGACCAATCGACCCGAAGGTCGAAGGCCCCGGGCCCGAGGCGCCGGAGCGGCGCGGTAACGAAATTCGGATATTCGACCGGAAGTATCTCCGGTCCACGGGGTCGCACGGACTCGGGGCCGGCGTGGCCGGAAAGCCCCGGGAAAGACCTTTCGAACGAGACCGGTCACGCTTCCGGCGGACGAACGCAGCGGACGCTACGGGCGAGCAAACTCCGGACGAGCGTTTTTATTTTTTCGAACCGCCGTATCTCGGCCGCGGAAAGGGTCGGAGGGTCGAGGGCGGGCTCGTTCGAAAGGTCCCCTCGGGTAGAGCGACCGACCCCGAGGGCGACGTCCTGGGACTTAAGGCGCCCGAGCAGCGGCCGTGGGAAAATCCGGAGACGGCCCCCCGTATCTCCGCTGCGGAAAGGGCCAGATACACGCGGGTGGGCTCGTTCGAAAGGGCCCCTCCGGCGGACCGACCGACCCGAAGGTCGAAGGACCCGGGCCCGAGGCGCCGGAGCGGCGCTGTAACGAAATTCGGATTTTCGACCGGAAGTATCTCCGGTCCCCCGGGCCGACCGAGGCGCACCCTCCCGGCCGCGGACCCGGCGGGTTCCCCCTTCGCGGGGGACGGTAGGGCGAACAGGTGCCATCAGGTATATAGCTAAGTCGATCGGGGTTGACCAACTGTCGGAGAGGCGAAAGCTCCAGAACCTAAGTCGATGGCAGGAGAAGCGAACGCCCCAGAACCTAAGTCGATGGGGTTGACCAACTGCAGGAGAAGTGAAAGCTCCAGAGCCTAAGTCGATTGGGGTTGACCAACTGTCGGAGAGGCGAAAGCTCTAGAACCTAAGTCTATGGCAGGAGAAGCGAACGCCCCAGAACCTAAGTCGATGGGGTTGACCAACTGCTGGAGAAGTGAAAGCTCAGGAGCCTAAGTCGTTGGGGTTGACCAACTGCTGGAGAGGCGAAAGCTCCAGAGCCTAAGTCGATTGAGGTTGACCAACTGCTGGAAACGCGAACGCTCCAAAACCTAAGTCGATTGAGGTTGACCAACTGCTGGAAACGCGAACGCTCCAAAACCTAAGTCGATTGAGGTTGACCAACTGCTGGAAACGCGAACGCTCCAAAACCTAAGTCGATTGGGGTTGACCAACTGCTGGAAAATCTTTCGGGTTGACCAACGGTTGGAGAAATTTTGGGGTTGACCAACTGTTTGGTTCTCCAGAAGGGCCGGGAGGATGGGGCTTAGTCCGGTGGGGGAGTGCTTAAGAGTGGGATGGCAGGGACCGAACGGTGCGCCGGGTACGAGCTCCAGGGTGTCCGTCGCGGGGTCCGAGGCCGGCCTCGGGTGCACGGTGGTCGGGTAGACGGGGCGATGTTCCCGGGGTCGTATCTCGGCCGGGGGAGGGGGTACGGAGACGGGGGTGGGGTCGTTGGAAAGGGCCCCTCCTGGAGGATGAGGGACCCAAAGGGCTAAGGTCTCGGTCTTAAGGCGCCCGAGCTACGGCCGTTTAAAGGTGCAGCGGTGGAAGTCCGTATCTCCGGCCCCCGGGGACGCACGGACCCGAGGCCGGCGTCCCCGGAAAGCCCCGAGAGAGACCTTTCGAACGAGACCAGCCGCGCCTCCGGCGGACGAACGCAGCGGACGCTACGGGCGCGCGAACTCCGGACGAGCGTTTTTTTTTCGAACCGCCGTATCTCGGCCGCGGAAAGGGTCGGAGGGTCGAGGGCGGGCTCGTTCGAAAGGTCCCCTCGGGTAGAGCGACCGACCCCGAGGGCGACGTCCTCGGACTTAAGGCGCCCGAGCAGCGGCAGTGGGAAAATCCGGAGACGGACCCCCGTATCTCCGCCGCGGAAGGGGCCAGATACTCGCGGGTGGGCTCGTTCGAAAGGGCCCCTCCGGCGGACCGACCGACCCGAAGTTCGAAGGCCCCGGGCCCGAGGCGCCCGAGATACGGCCGTTCGAATTTTTCCGAAATTCGACCGGAAGTATCTCCGGTCCCCGGGGTCGCACGGACTCGGGGCCGGCGTCGCCGAAAAGCCCCGGGAAAGACCTTTCGAACGAGACCGGCCGCGCCTCCGGCGGACGAACGCAGCGGACGCTACGGGCGCGCGAACTCCGGACCAGCGTTTTTTTTTTTCGATCCGCCGTATCTCGGCCGCGGAAAAGGTCGGAGGGTCGAGGGCGGGCTCGTTCGAAAGGTCCCCTCGGGTAGAGCGACCGACCCCGAGGGCGACGTCTTCGGACTTAAGGCGCCCGAGCAGCGGCCGTGGGAAAATCCGGAGACGGCCCCCCGTATCTCCGCCGCGGAAAGGGCCAGATACTCGCGGGTGGGCTCGTTCGAAAGGGCCCCTCCGGCGGACCAATCGACCCGAAGGTCGAAGGCCCCGGGCCCGAGGCGCCGGAGCGGCGCGGTAACGAAATTCGGATATTCGACCGGAAGTATCTCCGGTCCCCGGGGTCGCACGGACTCGGGGCCGGCGTCGCCGAAAAGCCCCGGGAAAGACCTTTCGAACGAGACCGGCCGCGCCTCCGGCGGACGAACGCAGCGGACGCTACGGGCGCGCGAACTCCGGACCAGCGTTTTTTTTTTTTTCGATCCGCCGTATCTCGGCCGCGGAAAAGGTCGGAGGGTCGAGGGCGGGCTCGTTCGAAAGGTCCCCTCGGGTAGAGCGACCGACCCCGAGGGCGACGTCTTCGGACTTAAGGCGCCCGAGCAGCGGCCGTGGGAAAATCCGGAGACGGCCCCCCGTATCTCCGCCGCGGAAAAGGCCAGATACTCGCGGGTGGGCTCGTTCGAAAGGGCCCCTCCGGCGGACCAATCGACCCGAAGGTCGAAGGCCCCGGGCCCGAGGCGCCGGAGCGGCGCGGTAACGAAATTCGGATATTCGACCGGAAGTATCTCCGGTCCACGGGGTCGCACGGACTCGGGGCCGGCGTGGCCGGAAAGCCCCGGGAAAGACCTTTCGAACGAGA
Source organism: Misgurnus anguillicaudatus (assembly GCF_027580225.2). Classification (NCBI taxonomy): domain Eukaryota; kingdom Metazoa; phylum Chordata; class Actinopteri; order Cypriniformes; family Cobitidae; genus Misgurnus; species Misgurnus anguillicaudatus. The sequence goes on along the minus strand of NC_073354.2, from coordinate 40,007,674 downwards.
CCGGTCACGCTTCCGGCGGACGAACGCAGCGGACGCTACGGGCGAGCAAACTCCGGACGAGCGTTTTTATTTTTTCGAACCGCCGTATCTCGGCCGCGGAAAGGGTCGGAGGGTCGAGGGCGGGCTCGTTCGAAAGGTCCCCTCGGGTAGAGCGACCGACCCCGAGGGCGACGTCCTGGGACTTAAGGCGCCCGAGCAGCGGCCGTGGGAAAATCCGGAGACGGCCCCCCGTATCTCCGCTGCGGAAAGGGCCAGATACACGCGGGTGGGCTCGTTCGAAAGGGCCCCTCCGGCGGACCGACCGACCCGAAGGTCGAAGGACCCGGGCCCGAGGCGCCGGAGCGGCGCTGTAACGAAATTCGGATTTTCGACCGGAAGTATCTCCGGTCCCCCGGGCCGACCGAGGCGCACCCTCCCGGCCGCGGACCCGGCGGGTTCCCCCTTCGCGGGGGACGGTAGGGCGAACAGGTGCCATCAGGTATATAGCTAAGTCGATCGGGGTTGACCAACTGTCGGAGAGGCGAAAGCTCCAGAACCTAAGTCGATGGCAGGAGAAGCGAACGCCCCAGAACCTAAGTCGATGGGGTTGACCAACTGCAGGAGAAGTGAAAGCTCCAGAGCCTAAGTCGATTGGGGTTGACCAACTGTCGGAGAGGCGAAAGCTCTAGAACCTAAGTCTATGGCAGGAGAAGCGAACGCCCCAGAACCTAAGTCGATGGGGTTGACCAACTGCTGGAGAAGTGAAAGCTCAGGAGCCTAAGTCGTTGGGGTTGACCAACTGCTGGAGAGGCGAAAGCTCCAGAGCCTAAGTCGATTGAGGTTGACCAACTGCTGGAAACGCGAACGCTCCAAAACCTAAGTCGATTGAGGTTGACCAACTGCTGGAAACTCGAACGCTCCAAAACCTAAGTCGATTGAGGTTGACCAACTGCTGGAAACGCGAACGCTCCAAAACCTAAGTCGATTGAGGTTGACCAACTGCTGGAAATGCGAACGCTCCAAAACCTAAGTCGATTGAGGTTGACCAACTGCTGGAAACTCGAACGCTCCAAAACCTAAGTCGATTGAGGTTGACCAACTGCTGGAAACGCGAACGCTCCAAAACCTAAGTCGATTGGGGTTGACCAACTGCTGGAAAATCTTTCGGGTTGACCAACGGTTGGAGAAATTTTGGGGTTGACCAACTGTTTGGTTCTCCAGAAGGGCCGGGAGGATGGGGCTTAGTCCGGTGGGGGAGTGCTTAAGAGTGGGATGGCAGGGACCGAACGGTGCGCCGGGTACGAGCTCCAGGGTGTCCGTCGCGGGGTCCGAGGCCGGCCTCGGGTGCACGGTGGTCGGGTAGACGGGGCGATGTTCCCGGGGTCGTATCTCGGCCGGGGGAGGGGGTACGGAGACGGGGGTGGGGTCGTTGGAAAGGGCCCCTCCTGGAGGATGAGGGACCCAAAGGGCTAAGGTCTCGGTCTTAAGGCGCCCGAGCTACGGCCGTTTAAAGGTGCAGCGGTGGAAGTCCGTATCTCCGGCCCCCGGGGACGCACGGACCCGAGGCCGGCGTCCCCGGAAAGCCCCGAGAGAGACCTTTCGAACGAGACCAGCCGCGCCTCCGGCGGACGAACGCAGCGGACGCTACGGGCGCGCGAACTCCGGACGAGCGTTTTTTTTTTCGAACCGCCGTATCTCGGCCGCGGAAAGGGTCGGAGGGTCGAGGGCGGGCTCGTTCGAAAGGTCCCCTCGGGTAGAGCGACCGACCCCGAGGGCGACGTCCTCGGACTTAAGGCGCCCGAGCAGCGGCAGTGGGAAAATCCGGAGACGGACCCCCGTATCTCCGCCGCGGAAGGGGCCAGATACTCGCGGGTGGGCTCGTTCGAAAGGGCCCCTCCGGCGGACCGACCGACCCGAAGTTCGAAGGCCCCGGGCCCGAGGCGCCCGAGATACGGCCGTTCGAATTTTTCCGAAATTCGACCGGAAGTATCTCCGGTCCCCGGGGTCGCACGGACTCGGGGCCGGCGTCGCCGAAAAGCCCCGGGAAAGACCTTTCGAACGAGACCGGCCGCGCCTCCGGCGGACGAACGCAACGGACGCTACGGGCGCGCGAACTCCGGACCAGCGTTTTTTTTTTTTCGATCCGCCGTATCTCGGCCGCGGAAAAGGTCGGAGGGTCGAGGGCGGGCTCGTTCGAAAGGTCCCCTCGGGTAGAGCGACCGACCCCGAGGGCGACGTCTTCGGACTTAAGGCGCCCGAGCAGCGGCCGTGGGAAAATCCGGAGACGGCCCCCCGTATCTCCGCCGAGGAAAGGGCCAGATACTCGCGGGTGGGCTCGTTCGAAAGGGCCCCTCCGGCGGACCAATCGACCCGAAGGTCGAAGGCCCCGGGCCCGAGGCGCCGGAGCGGCGCGGTAACGAAATTCGGATATTCGACCGGAAGTATCTCCGGTCCCCGGGGTCGCACGGACTCGGGGCCGGCGTCGCCGAAAAGCCCCGGGAAAGACCTTTCGAACGAGACCGGCCGCGCCTCCGGCGGACGAACGCAGCGGACGCTACGGGCGCGCGAACTCCGGACCAGCGTTTTTTTTTTTCGATCCGCCGTATCTCGGCCGCGGAAAGGGTCGGAGGGTCGAGGGCGGGCTCGTTCGAAAGGTCCCCTCGGGTAGAGCGACCGACCCGCGAGGGCGACGTCCTCGGACTTAAGGCGCCCGAGCAGCGTCCGTGGGAAAATCCGGAGACGGCCCCCCGTATCTCCGCGCGGAAAGGGCCAGATACTCGCGGGTGGGCTCGTTCGAAAGGGCCCCTCCGGCGGACCAATCGACCCGAAGGTCGAAGGCCCCGGGCCCGAGGCGCCGGAGCGGCGCGGGAACGAAATTCGGATATTCGACCGGAAGTATCTCCGGTCCACGGGGTCGCACGGACTCGGGGCCGGCGTCGCCGGAAAGCCCCGGGAAAGACCTTTCGAACGAGACCGGCCGCGCCTCCGGCGGACGAACGCAGCGGACGCTACGGGCGAGCAAACTCCGGACGAGCGTTTTTTTTTTTTCGAACCGCCGTATCTCGGCCGCGGAAAGGGTCGGAGGGTCGAGGGCGGGCTCGTTCGAAAGGTCCCCTCGGGTAGAGCGACCGACCCCGAGGGCGACGTCCTCGGACTTAAGGCGCCCGAGCAGCGGCCGTGGGAAAATCCGGAGACGGCCCCCCGTATCTCCGCTGCGGAAAGGGCCAGATACACGCGGGTGGGCTCGTTCGAAAGGGCCCCTCCGGCGGACCGACCGACCCGAAGGTCGAAGGACCCGGGCCCGAGGCGCCGGAGCGGCGCTGTAACGAAATTCGGATTTTCGACCGGAAGTATCTCCGGTCCCCCGGGCCGACCGAGGCGCACCCTCCCGGCCGCGGACCCGGCGGGTTCCCCCTTCGCGGGGGACGGTAGGGCGAACAGGTGCCATCAGGTATATAGCTAAGTCGATCGGGGTTGACCAACTGTCGGAGAGGCGAAAGCTCCAGAACCTAAGTCGATGGCAGGAGAAGCGAACGCCCCAGAACCTAAGTCGATGGGGTTGACCAACTGCAGGAGAAGTGAAAGCTCCAGAGCCTAAGTCGATTGGGGTTGACCAACTGTCGGAGAGGCGAAAGCTCTAGAACCTAAGTCTATGGCAGGAGAAGCGAACGCCCCAGAACCTAAGTCGATGGGGTTGACCAACTGCTGGAGAAGTGAAAGCTCAGGAGCCTAAGTCGTTGGGGTTGACCAACTGCTGGAGAGGCGAAAGCTCCAGAGCCTAAGTCGATTGAGGTTGACCAACTGCTGGAAACGCGAACGCTCCAAAACCTAAGTCGATTGAGGTTGACCAACTGCTGGAAACGCGAACGCTCCAAAACCTAAGTCGATTGAGGTTGACCAACTGCTGGAAACGCGAACGCTCCAAAACCTAAGTCGATTGAGGTTGACCAACTGCTGGAAATGCGAACGCTCCAAAACCTAAGTCGATTGAGGTTGACCAACTGCTGGAAACTCGAACGCTCCAAAACCTAAGTCGATTGAGGTTGACCAACTGCTGGAAACGCGAACGCTCCAAAACCTAAGTCGATTGGGGTTGACCAACTGCTGGAAAATCTTTCGGGTTGACCAACGGTTGGAGAAATTTTGGGGTTGACCAACTGTTTGGTTCTCCAGAAGGGCCGGGAGGATGGGGCTTAGTCCGGTGGGGGAGTGCTTAAGAGTGGGATGGCAGGGACCGAACGGTGCGCCGGGTACGAGCTCCAGGGTGTCCGTCGCGGGGTCCGAGGCCGGCCTCGGGTGCACGGTGGTCGGGTAGACGGGGCGATGTTCCCGGGGTCGTATCTCGGCCGGGGGAGGGGGTACGGAGACGGGGGTGGGGTCGTTGGAAAGGGCCCCTCCTGGAGGATGAGGGACCCAAAGGGCTAAGGTCTCGGTCTTAAGGCGCCCGAGCTACGGCCGTTTAAAGGTGCAGCGGTGGAAGTCCGTATCTCCGGCCCCCGGGGTCGCACGGACCCGAGGCCGGCGTCCCCGGAAAGCCCCGAGAGAGACCTTTCGAACGAGATACTCGCGGGTGGGCTCGTTCGAAAGGGCCCCTCCGGCGGAACAATCGACCCGAAGGTCGAAGGACCCGGGCCCGAGGCGCCCGAGATACGGCCGTTCGAATTTTTACGAAATTCGACCGGAAGTATCTCCGGTTCCCGGGGTCGCACGGACTCGGGGCCGGCGTCGCCGAAAAGCCCTGGGAAAGACCTTTCGATCGAGACCGGCCGCGCCTCCGGCGGACGAACGCAGCGGACGCTACGGGCGCGCGAAACTCCGGACCAGCGTTTTTTTTTTTTCGATCCGCCGTATCTCGGCCGCGGAAAAGGTCGGAGGGTCGAGGGTGGGCTCGTTCGAAAGGTCCCCTCGGGTAGAGCGACCGACCTCGAGGGCGACGTCTTCGGACTTAAGGCGCCCGAGCAGCGGCCGTGGGAAAATCCAGAGACGGCCCCCCGTATCTCCGCCGCGGAAAGGGCCAGATACTCGCGGGTGGGCTCGTTCGAAAGGGCCCCTCCGGCGGACCAATCGACCCGAAGTTCGAAGGCCCCGGGCCCGAGGCGCCGGAGCGGCGCGGTAACGAAATTCGGATATTCGACCGGAAGTATCTCCGGTCCCCGGGGTCGCACGGACTCGGGGCCGGCGTCGCCGAAAAGCCCCGGGAAAGACCTTTCGAACGAGACCGGCCGCGCCTCCGGCGGACGAACGCAACGGACGCTACGGGCGCGCGAACTCCGGACCAGCGGTTTTTTTTTTTCGATCCGCCGTATCTCGGCCGCGGAAAAGGTCGGAGGGTCGAGGGCGGGCTCGTTCGAAAGGTCCCCTCGGGTAGAGCGACCGACCCCGAGGGCGACGTCTTCGGACTTAAGGCGCCCGAGCAGCGGCCGTGGGAAAATCCGGAGACGGCCCCCCGTATCTCCGCCGAGGAAAGGGCCAGATACTCGCGGGTGGGCTCGTTCGAAAGGGCCCCTCCGGCGGACCAATCGACCCGAAGGTCGAAGGCCCCGGGCCCGAGGCGCCGGAGCGGCGCGGTAACGAAATTCGGATATTCGACCGGAAGTATCTCCGGTCCACGGGGTCGCACGGACTCGGGGTTGGCGTCCCCGGAAAGCCCCGGGAAAGACCTTTCGAACGAGACCGGCCGCGCCTCCGGCGGACGAACGCAGCGGACGCTACGGGCGAGCAAACTCCGGACGAGCGTTTTTATTTTTTCGAACCGCCGTATCTCGGCCGCGGAAAGGGTCGGAGGGTCGAGGGCGGGCTCGTTCGAAAGGTCCCCTCGGGTAGAGCGACCGACCCCGAGGGCGACGTCCTGGGACTTAAGGCGCCCGAGCAGCGGCCGTGGGAAAATCCGGAGACGGCCCCCCGTATCTCCGCTGCGGAAAGGGCCAGATACACGCGGGTGGGCTCGTTCGAAAGGGCCCCTCCGGCGGACCGACCGACCCGAAGGTCGAAGGACCCGGGCCCGAGGCGCCGGAGCGGCGCTGTAACGAAATTCGGATTTTCGACCGGAAGTATCTCCGGTCCCCCGGGCCGACCGAGGCGCACCCTCCCGGCCGCGGACCCGGCGGGTTCCCCCTTCGCGGGGGACGGTAGGGCGAACAGGTGCCATCAGGTATATAGCTAAGTCGATCGGGGTTGACCAACTGTCGGAGAGGCGAAAGCTCCAGAACCTAAGTCGATGGCAGGAGAAGCGAACGCCCCAGAACCTAAGTCGATGGGGTTGACCAACTGCAGGAGAAGTGAAAGCTCCAGAGCCTAAGTCGATTGGGGTTGACCAACTGTCGGAGAGGCGAAAGCTCTAGAACCTAAGTCTATGGCAGGAGAAGCGAACGCCCCAGAACCTAAGTCGATGGGGTTGACCAACTGCTGGAGAAGTGAAAGCTCAGGAGCCTAAGTCGTTGGGGTTGACCAACTGCTGGAGAGGCGAAAGCTCCAGAGCCTAAGTCGATTGAGGTTGACCAACTGCTGGAAACGCGAACGCTCCAAAACCTAAGTCGATTGAGGTTGACCAACTGCTGGAAACGCGAACACTCCAAAACCTAAGTCGATTGAGGTTGACCAACTGCTGGAAACTCGAACGCTCCAAAACCTAAGTCGATTGAGGTTGACCAACTGCTGGAAACTCGAACGCTCCAAAACCTAAGTCGATTGAGGTTGACCAACTGCTGGAAACGCGAACGCTCCAAAACCTAAGTCGATTGGGGTTGACCAACTGCTGGAAAATCTTTCGGGTTGACCAACGGTTGGAGAAATTTTGGGGTTGACCAACTGTTTGGTTCTCCAGAAGGGCCGGGAGGATGGGGCTTAGTCCGGTGGGGGAGTGCTTAAGAGTGGGATGGCAGGGACCGAACGGTGCGCCGGGTACGAGCTCCAGGGTGTCCGTCGCGGGGTCCGAGGCCGGCCTCGGGTGCACGGTGGTCGGGTAGACGGGGCGATGTTCCCGGGGTCGTATCTCGGCCGGGGGAGGGGGTACGGAGACGGGGGTGGGGTCGTTGGAAAGGGCCCCTCCTGGAGGATGAGGGACCCAAAGGGCTAAGGTCTCGGTCTTAAGGCGCCCGAGCTACGGCCGTTTAAAGGTGCAGCGGTGGAAGTCCGTATCTCCGGCCCCCGGGGTCGCATGGACCCGAGGCCGGCGTCCCCGGAAAGCCCCGAGAGAGACCTTTCGAACGAGACCAGCCGCGCCTCCGGCGGACGAACGCAGCGGACGCTACGGGCGCGCGAACTCCGGACGAGCGTTTTTTTTTTTTCGAACCGCCGTATCTCGGCCGCGGAAAGGGTCGGAGGGTCGAGGGCGGGCTCGTTCGAAAGGTCCCCTCGGGTAGAGCGACCGACCCCGAGGGCGACGTCCTCGGACTTAAGGCGCCCGAGCAGCGGCAGTGGGAAAATCCGGAGACGGACCCCCGTATCTCCGCCGCGGAAGGGGCCAGATACTCGCGGGTGGGCTCGTTCGAAAGGGCCCCTCCGGCGGAACAATCGACCCGAAGGTCGAAGGACCCGGGCCCGAGGCGCCCGAGATACGGCCGTTCGAAGTTTTCCGAAATTCGACCGGAAGTATCTCCGGTCTCCGGGGTCGCACGGACTCGGGGCCGGCGTCGCCGAAAAGCCCTGGGAAAGACCTTTCGAACGAGACCGGCCGCGCCTCCGGCGGACGAACGCAGCGGACGCTACGGGCGCGCGAACTCCGGACCAGCGTTTTTTTTTTTCGATCCGCCGTATCTCGGCCGCGGAAAAGGTCGGAGGGTCGAGGGTGGGCTCGTTCGAAAGGTCCCCTCGGGTAGAGCGACCGACCCCGAGGGCGACGTCTTCGGACTTAAGGCGCCCGAGCAGCGGCCGTGGGAAAATCCAGAGACGGCCCCCCGTATCTCCGCCGCGGAAAGGGCCAGATACTCGCGGGTGGGCTCGTTCGAAAGGGCCCCTCCGGCGGACCAATCGACCCGAAGGTCGAAGGCCCCGGGCCCGAGGCGCCGGAGCGGCCCGGTAACGAAATTCGGATATTCGACCGGAAGTATCTCCGGTCCCCGGGGTCGCACGGACTCGGGGCCGGCGTCGCCGAAAAGCCCCGGGAAAGACCTTTCGAACGAGACCGGCCGCGCCTCCGGCGGACGAACGCAGCGGACGCTACGGGCGCGCGAACTCCGGACCAGCGTTTTTTTTTTTTCGATCCGCCGTATCTCGGCCGCGGAAAAGGTCGGAGGGTCGAGGGCGGGCTCGTTCGAAAGGTCCCCTCGGGTAGAGCGACCGACCCCGAGGGCGACGTCTTCGGACTTAAGGCGCCCGAGCAGCGGCCGTGGGAAAATCCGGAGACGGCCCCCCGTATCTCCGCCGAGGAAAGGGCCAGATACTCGCGGGTGGGCTCGTTCGAAAGGGCCCCTCCGGCGGACCAATCGACCCGAAGGTCGAAGGCCCCGGGCCCGAGGCGCCGGAGCGGCGCGGTAACGAAATTCGGATATTCGACCGGAAGTATCTCCGGTCCACGGGGTCGCACGGACTCGGGGCCGGCGTGGCCGGAAAGCCCCGGGAAAGACCTTTCGAACGAGACCGGCCGCGCCTCCGGCGGACGAACGCAGCGGACGCTACGGGCGAGCAAACTCCGGACGAGCGTTTTTATTTTTTCGAACCGCCGTATCTCGGCCGCGGAAAGGGTCGGAGGGTCGAGGGCGGGCTCGTTCGAAAGGTCCCCTCGGGTAGAGCGACCGACCCCGAGGGCGACGTCCTGGGACTTAAGGCGCCCGAGCAGCGGCCGTGGGAAAATCCGGAGACGGCCCCCCGTATCTCCGCTGCGGAAAGGGCCAGATACACGCGGGTGGGCTCGTTCGAAAGGGCCCCTCCGGCGGACCGACCGACCCGAAGGTCGAAGGACCCGGGCCCGAGGCGCCGGAGCGGCGCTGTAACGAAATTCGGATTTTCGACCGGAAGTATCTCCGGTCCCCCGGGCCGACCGAGGCGCACCCTCCCGGCCGCGGACCCGGCGGGTTCCCCCTTCGCGGGGGACGGTAGGGCGAACAGGTGCCATCAGGTATATAGCTAAGTCGATCGGGGTTGACCAACTGTCGGAGAGGCGAAAGCTCCAGAACCTAAGTCGATGGCAGGAGAAGCGAACGCCCCAGAACCTAAGTCGATGGGGTTGACCAACTGCAGGAGAAGTGAAAGCTCCAGAGCCTAAGTCGATTGGGGTTGACCAACTGTCGGAGAGGCGAAAGCTCTAGAACCTAAGTCTATGGCAGGAGAAGCGAACGCCCCAGAACCTAAGTCGATGGGGTTGACCAACTGCTGGAGAAGTGAAAGCTCAGGAGCCTAAGTCGTTGGGGTTGACCAACTGCTGGAGAGGCGAAAGCTCCAGAGCCTAAGTCGATTGAGGTTGACCAACTGCTGGAAACGCGAACGCTCCAAAACCTAAGTCGATTGAGGTTGACCAACTGCTGGAAACTCGAACGCTTCAAAACCTAAGTCGATTGAGGTTGACCAACTGCTGGAAACGCGAACGCTCCAAAACCTAAGTCGATTGAGGTTGACCAACTGCTGGAAATGCGAACGCTCCAAAACCTAAGTCGATTGAGGTTGACCAACTGCTGGAAACGCGAACGCTCCAAAACCTAAGTCGATTGAGGTTGACCAACTGCTGGAAACGCGAACGCTCCAAAACCTAAGTCGATTGGGGTTGACCAACTGCTGGAAAATCTTTCGGGTTGACCAACGGTTGGAGAAATTTTGGGGTTGACCAACTGTTTGGTTCTCCAGAAGGGCCGGGAGGATGGGGCTTAGTCCGGTGGGGGAGTGCTTAAGAGTGGGATGGCAGGGACCGAACGGTGCGACGGGTACGAGCTCCAGGGTGTCCGTCGCGGGGTCCGAGGCCGGCCTCGGGTGCACGGTGGTCGGGTAGACGGGGCGATGTTCCCGGGGTCGTATCTCGGCCGGGGGAGGGGGTACGGAGACGGGGGTGGGGTCGTTGGAAAGGGCCCCTCCTGGAGGATGAGGGACCCAAAGGGCTAAGGTCTCGGTCTTAAGGCGCCCGAGCTACGGCCGTTTAAAGGTGCAGCGGTGGAAGTCCGTATCTCCGGCCCCCGGGGTCGCACGGACCCGAGGCCGGCGTCCCCGGAAAGCCCCGAGAGAGACCTTTCGAACGAGATACTCGCGGGTGGGCTCGTTCGAAAGGGCCCCTCCGGCGGAACAATCGACCCGAAGTTCGAAGGACCCGGGCCCGAGGCGCCCGAGATACGGCCGTTCGAATTTTTCCGAAATTCGACCGGAAGTATCTCCGGTCTCCGGGGTCGCACGGACTCGGGGCCGGCGTCGCCGAAAAGCCCTGGGAAAGACCTTTCGAACGAGACCGGCCGCGCCTCCGGCGGACGAACGCAGCGGACGCTACGGGCGCGCGAACTCCGGACCAGCGTTTTTTTTTTTCGATCCGCCGTATCTCGGCCGCGGAAAAGGTCGGAGGGTCGAGGGTGGGCTCGTTCGAAAGGTCCCCTCGGGTAGAGCGACCGACCCCGAAGGCGACGTCCTCGGACTTAAGGCGCCCGAGCAGCGGCCGTGGGAAAATCCAGAGACGGCCCCCCGTATCTCCGCCGCGGAAAGGGCCAGATACTCGCGGGTGGGCTCGTTCGAAAGGGCCCCTCCGGCGGACCAATCGACCCGAAGGTCGAAGGCCCCGGGCCCGAGGCGCCGGAGCGGCGCGGTAACGAAATTCGGATATTCGACCGGAAGTATCTCCGGTCCACGGGGTCGCACGGACTCGGGGTTGGCGTCCCCGGAAAGCCCCGGGAAAGACCTTTCGAACGAGACCGGCCGCGCCTCCGGCGGACGAACGCAGCGGACGCTACGGGCGCGCGAACTCCGGACGAGCGTTTTTTTTTTTTCGAACCGCCGTATCTCGGCCGCGGAAAAGGTCGGAGGGTCGAGGGCGGGCTCGTTCGAAAGGTCCCCTCGGGTAGAGCGACCGACCCCGAGGGCGACGTCCTCGGACTTAAGGCGCCCGAGCAGCGGCCGTGGGAAAATCCGGAGACGGCCCCCCGTATCTCCGCCGCGGAAAGGGCCAGATACTCGCGGGTGGGCTCGTTCGAAAGGGCCCCTCCGGCGGACCAATCGACCCGAAGGTCGAAGGACCCGGGCCCGAGGCGCCGGAGCGGCGCGGTAACGAAATTCGGATTTTCGACCGGAAGTATCTCCGGTCCCCCGGGCCGACCGAGGCGCACCCTCCCGGCCGCGGACCCGGCGGGTTCCCCCTTCGCGGGGGACGGTAGGGCGAACAGGTGCCATCAGGTATATAGCTAAGTCGATCGGGGTTGACCAACTGTCGGAGAGGCGAAAGCTCCAGAACCTAAGTCGATGGCAGGAGAAGCGAACGCCCCAGAACCTAAGTCGATGGGGTTGACCAACTGCAGGAGAAGTGAAAGCTCCAGAGCCTAAGTCGATTGGGGTTGACCAACTGTCGGAGAGGCGAAAGCTCTAGAACCTAAGTCTATGGCAGGAGAAGCGAACGCTCCAAAACCTAAGTCGATTGAGGTTGACCAACTGCTGGAAACGCGAACGCTCCAAAACCTAAGTCGATTGAGGTTGACCAACTGCTGGAAACGCGAACGCTCCAAAACCTAAGTCGATTGGGGTTGACCAACTGCTGGAAAATCTTTCGGGTTGACCAACGGTTGGAGAAATTTTGGGGTTGACCAACTGTTTGGTTCTCCAGAAGGGCCGGGAGGATGGGGCTTAGTCCGGTGGGGGAGTGCTTAAGAGTGGGATGGCAGGGACCGAACGGTGCGCCGGGTACGAGCTCCAGGGTGTCCGTCGCGGGGTCCGAGGCCGGCCTCGGGTGCACGGTGGTCGGGTAGACGGGGCGATGTTCCCGGGGTCGTATCTCGGCCGGGGGAGGGGGTACGGAGACGGGGGTGGGGTCGTTGGAAAGGGCCCCTCCTGGAGGATGAGGGACCCAAAGGGCTAAGGTCTCGGTCTTAAGGCGCCCGAGCTACGGCCGTTTAAAGGTGCAGCGGTGGAAGTCCGTATCTCCGGCCCCCGGGGTCGCACGGACCCGAGGCCGGCGTCCCCGGAAAGCCCCGAGAGAGACCTTTCGAACGAGACCAGCCGCGCCTCCGGCGGACGAACGCAGCGGACGCTACGGGCGCGCGAACTCCGGACGAGCGTTTTTTTTTTTTCGAACCGCCGTATCTCGGCCGCGGAAAGGGTCGGAGGGTCGAGGGCGGGCTCGTTCGAAAGGTCCCCTCGGGTAGAGCGACCGACCCCGAGGGCGACGTCCTCGGACTTAAGGCGCCCGAGCAGCGGCAGTGGGAAAATCCGGAGACGGACCCCCGTATCTCCGCCGCGGAAGGGGCCAGATACTCGCGGGTGGGCTCGTTCGAAAGGGCCCCTCCGGCGGAACAATCGACCCGAAGGTCGAAGGACCCGGGCCCGAGGCGCCCGAGATACGGCCGTTCGAAGTTTTCCGAAATTCGACCGGAAGTATCTCCGGTCTCCGGGGTCGCACGGACTCGGGGCCGGCGTCGCCGAAAAGCCCTGGGAAAGACCTTTCGAACGAGACCGGCCGCGCCTCCGGCGGACGAACGCAGCGGACGCTACGGGCGCGCGAACTCCGGACCAGCGTTTTTTTTTTTTCGATCCGCCGTATCTCGGCCGCGGAAAAGGTCGGAGGGTCGAGGGTGGGCTCGTTCGAAAGGTCCCCTCGGGTAGAGCGACCGACCCCGAAGGCGACGTCCTCGGACTTAAGGCGCCCGAGCAGCGGCCGTGGGAAAATCCAGAGACGGCCCCCCGTATCTCCGCCGCGGAAAGGGCCAGATACTCGCGGGTGGGCTCGTTCGAAAGGGCCCCTCCGGCGGACCAATCGACCCGAAGGTCGAAGGCCCCGGGCCCGAGGCGCCGGAGCGGCGCGGTAACGAAATTCGGATATTCGACCGGAAGTATCTCCGGTCCCCGGGGTCGCACGGACTCGGGGCCGGCGTCGCCGAAAAGCCCCGGGAAAGACCTTTCGAACGAGACCGGCCGCGCCTCCGGCGGACGAACGCAGCGGACGCTACGGGCGCGCGAACTCCGGACCAGCGGTTTTTTTTTTTCGATCCGCCGTATCTCGGCCGCGGAAAAGGTCGGAGGGTCGAGGGCGGGCTCGTTCGAAAGGTCCCCTCGGGTAGAGCGACCGACCCCGAGGGCGACGTCTTCGGACTTAAGGCGCCCGAGCAGCGGCCGTGGGAAAATCCGGAGACGGCCCCCCGTATCTCCGCCGCGGAATGGGCCAGATACTCGCGGGTGGGCTCGTTCGAAAGGGCCCCTCCGGCGGACCAATCGACCCGAAGGTCGAAGGCCCCGGGCCCGAGGCGCCGGAGCGGCGCGGTAACGAAATTCGGATATTCGACCGGAAGTATCTCCGGTCCACGGGGTCGCACGGACTCGGGGCCGGCGTCGCCGGAAAGCCCCGGGAAAGACCTTTCGAACGAGACCGGCCGCGCCTCCGGCGGACGAACGCAGCGGACGCTACGGGCGAGCAAACTCCGGACGAGCGTTTTTATTTTTTCGAACCGCCGTATCTCGGCCGCGGAAAGGGTCGGAGGGTCGAGGGCGGGCTCGTTCGAAAGGTCCCCTCGGGTAGAGCGACCGACCCCGAGGGCGACGTCCTGGGACTTAAGGCGCCCGAGCAGCGGCCGTGGGAAAATCCGGAGACGGCCCCCCGTATCTCCGCTGCGGAAAGGGCCAGATACACGCGGGTGGGCTCGTTCGAAAGGGCCCCTCCGGCGGACCGACCGACCCGAAGGTCGAAGGACCCGGGCCCGAGGCGCCGGAGCGGCGCTGTAACGAAATTCGGATTTTCGACCGGAAGTATCTCCGGTCCCCCGGGCCGACCGAGGCGCACCCTCCCGGCCGCGGACCCGGCGGGTTCCCCCTTCGCGGGGGACGGTAGGGCGAACAGGTGCCATCAGGTATATAGCTAAGTCGATCGGGGTTGACCAACTGTCGGAGAGGCGAAAGCTCCAGAACCTAAGTCGATGGCAGGAGAAGCGAACGCCCCAGAACCTAAGTCGATGGGGTTGACCAACTGCAGGAGAAGTGAAAGCTCCAGAGCCTAAGTCGATTGGGGTTGACCAACTGTCGGAGAGGCGAAAGCTCTAGAACCTAAGTCTATGGCAGGAGAAGCGAACGCCCCAGAACCTAAGTCGATGGGGTTGACCAACTGCTGGAGAAGTGAAAGCTCAGGAGCCTAAGTCGTTGGGGTTGACCAACTGCTGGAGAGGCGAAAGCTCCAGAGCCTAAGTCGATTGAGGTTGACCAACTGCTGGAAACGCGAACGCTCCAAAACCTAAGTCGATTGAGGTTGACCAACTGCTGGAAACTCGAACGCTTCAAAACCTAAGTCGATTGAGGTTGACCAACTGCTGGAAACGCGAACGCTCCAAAACCTAAGTCGATTGAGGTTGACCAACTGCTGGAAATGCGAACGCTCCAAAACCTAAGTCGATTGAGGTTGACCAACTGCTGGAAACTCGAACGCTCCAAAACCTAAGTCGATTGAGGTTGACCAACTGCTGGAAACGCGAACGCTCCAAAACCTAAGTCGATTGGGGTTGACCAACTGCTGGAAAATCTTTCGGGTTGACCAACGGTTGGAGAAATTTTGGGGTTGACCAACTGTTTGGTTCTCCAGAAGGGCCGGGAGGATGGGGCTTAGTCCGGTGGGGGAGTGCTTAAGAGTGGGATGGCAGGGACCGAACGGAGCGCCGGGTACGAGCTCCAGGGTGTCCGTCGCGGGGTCCGAGGCCGGCCTCGGGTGCACGGTGGTCGGGTAGACGGGGCGATGTTCCCGGGGTCGTATCTCGGCCGGGGGAGGGGGTACGGAGACGGGGGTGGGGTCGTTGGAAAGGGCCCCTCCTGGAGGATGAGGGACCCAAAGGGCTAAGGTCTCGGTCTTAAGGCGCCCGAGCTACGGCCGTTTAAAGGTGCAGCGGTGGAAGTCCGTATCTCCGGCCCCCGGGGTCGCACGGACCCGAGGCCGGCGTCCCCGGAAAGCCCCGAGAGAGACCTTTCGAACGAGATACTCGCGGGTGGGCTCGTTCGAAAGGGCCCCTCCGGCGGACAGACCGACCCGAAGTTCGAAGGACCCGGGCCCGAGGCGCCCGAGATACGGCCGTTCGAATTTTTCCGAAATTCGACCGGAAGTATCTCCGGTTCCCGGGGTCGCACGGACTCGGGGCCGGCGTCGCCGAAAAGCCCTGGGAAAGACCTTTCGAAGGAGACCGGCCGCGCCTCCGGCGGACGAACGCAGCGGACGCTACGGGCGCGCAAACTCCGGACCAGCGTTTTTTTTTTTCGATCCGCCGTATCTCGGCCGCGGAAAAGGTCGGAGGGTCGAGGGTGGGCTCGTTCGAAAGGTCCCCTCGGGTAGAGCGACCGACCTCGAGGGCGACATCTTCGGACTTAAGGCGCCCGAGCAGCGGCCGTGGGAAAATCCAGAGACGGCCCCCCGTATCTCCGCCGCGGAAAGGGCCAGATACTCGCGGGTGGGCTCCTTCGAAAGGGCCCCTCCGGCGGACCAATCGACCCGAAGGTCGAAGGCCCCGGGCCCGAGGCGCCGGAGCGGCGCGGTAACGAAATTCGGATATTCGACCGGAAGTATCTCCGGTCCCCGGGGTCGCACGGACTCGGGGCCGGCGTCGCCGAAAAGCCCCGGGAAAGACCTTTCGAACGAGACCGGCCGCGCCTCCGGCGGACGAACGCAGCGGACGCTACGGGCGCGCGAACTCCGGACCAGCGGTTTTTTTTTTTCGATCCGCCGTATCTCGGCCGCGGAAAAGGTCGGAGGGTCGAGGGCGGGCTCGTTCGAAAGGTCCCCTCGGGTAGAGCGACCGACCCCGAGGGCGACGTCTTCGGACTTAAGGCGCCCGAGCAGCGGCCGTGGGAAAATCCGGAGACGGCCCCCCGTATCTCCGCCGCGGAATGGGCCAGATACTCGCGGGTGGGCTCGTTCGAAAGGGCCCCTCCGGCGGACCAATCGACCCGAAGGTCGAAGGCCCCGGGCCCGAGGCGCCGGAGCGGCGCGGTAACGAAATTCGGATATTCGACCGGAAGTATCTCCGGTCCCCCGGGCCGACCGAGGCGCACCCTCCCGGCCGCGGACCCGGCGGGTTCCCCCTTTGCGGGGGATGGTAGGGCGAACAGGTGCCATCAGGTATATAGCTAAGTCGATCGGGGTTGACCAACTGTCGGAGAGGCGAAAGCTCCAGAACCTAAGTCGATGGCAGGAGAAGCGAACGCCCCAGAACCTAAGTCGATGGGGTTGACCAACTGCAAAAGAAGTGAAAGCTCCAGAGCCTAAGTCGATTGGGGTTGACCAACTGTCGGAGAGGCGAAAGCTCTAGAACCTAAGTCTATGGCAGGAGAAGCGAACGCCCCAGAAGTCGATTGAGGTTGACCAACTACTGGAAACGCGAACGCTCCAAAACCTAAGTCGATTGAGGTTGACCATCTGCTGGAAACTCGAACGCTCCAAAACCTAAGTCGATTGGGGTTGACCAACTGCTGGAAAATCTTTCGGGTTGACCAACGGTTGGAGAAATTTTGGGGTTGACCAACTGTTTGGTTCTCCAGAAGGGCCGGGAGGATGGGGCTTAGTCCGGTGGGGGAGTGCTTAAGAGTGGGATGGCAGGGACCGAACGGTGCGCCGGGTACGAGCTCCAGGGTGTCCGTCGCGGGGTCCGAGGCCGGCCTCGGGTGCACGGTGGTCGGGTAGACGGGGCGATGTTCCCGGGGTCGTATCTCGGCCGGGGGAGGGGGTACGGAGACGGGGGTGGGGTCGTTGGAAAGGGCCCCTCCTGGAGGATGAGGGACCCAAAGGGCTAAGGTCTCGGTCTTAAGGCGCCCGAGCTACGGCCGTTTAAAGGTGCAGCGGTGGAAGTCCGTATCTCCGGCCCCCGGGGTCGCACGGACGCGAGGCCGGCGTCCCCGGAAAGCCCCGAGAGAGACCTTTCGAACGAGACCAGCCGCGCCTCCGGCGGACGAACGCAGCGGACGCTACGGGCGCGCGAACTCCGGACGAGCGTTTTTTTTTTTTCGAACCGCCGTATCTCGGCCGCGGAAAGGGTCGAAGGGTCGAGGGCGGGCTCGTTCGAAAGGTCCCCTCGGGTAGAGCGACCGACCCCGAGGGCGACGTCCTCGGACTTAAGGCGCCCGAGCAGCGGCAGTGGGAAAATCCGGAGACGGACCCCCGTATCTCCGCCGCGGAAGGGGCCAGATACTCGCGGGTGGGCTCGTTCGAAAGGGCCCCTCCGGCGGACAGACCGACCCGAAGTTCGAAGGACCCGGGCCCGAGGCGCCCGAGATACGGCCGTTCGAATTTTTCCGAAATTCGACCGGAAGTATCTCCGGTTCCCGGGGTCGCACGGACTCGGGGCCGGCGTCGCCGAAAAGCCCTGGGAAAGACCTTTCGAACGAGACCGGCCGCGCCTCCGGCGGACGAACGCAGCGGACGCTACGGGCGCGCAAACTCCGGACCAGCGTTTTTTTTTTTCGATCCGCCGTATCTCGGCCGCGGAAAAGGTCGGAGGGTCGAGGGTGGGCTCGTTCGAAAGGTCCCCTCGGGTAGAGCGACCGACCTCGAGGGCGACATCTTCGGACTTAAGGCGCCCGAGCAGCGGCCGTGGGAAAATCCAGAGACGGCCCCCCGTAT